>NC_042995.1:3592233-3854733 GCF_901001165.1 Salmo trutta | reverse complement strand
AGATAGAGAGAGAGAGGAGAGAGACAGAGAGGAGAGAGACAGATAGAGATAGAGAGAGAGAGAAAGAGAGGAGAGAGACAGATAGAGAGAGAGAGGAGAGAGAGAGACAGAGGGAGAGAGAGAAAGAGAGGGAGAGAGAGACAGAGAGAGAGACACTATAAGAACACAGACATGCAGACATATTACAGTGGACCTGCTCCTGTATGAACACAGCGGTCATATGCTCATTGAAGCTGGGGCTTTCTTTATATCTGAGTACTCCTCTCTAGAGCGGATCCCACTCATCTCCAAACCTAGCTTCACTATTCATCAAAACCTTCCGTTACCATGGTTTCCCCTCTGTGTGTGCGCCGCTCGCCTGCCTGGGCCAGGCACTAACAGCACAGGGGAGCCCAGCGCAACATCAGGGCATTCATGGTGTGTGTGTCTGTGTTTGTTTATGTCCACATGTTTGTGTGTGTGTCTACATGCATGTGTGTGTGTGCATGAGTGTATGTTCGTGTGTTTATGTGCAAAAGTGTGTGTGTGTGTGCATGCCTGTGTGTGTGTGTGTGAGAGCTTACTTGCGCATATGTGTGTATGTGTGTGTTGAGCAGAGGCCACAGCTGGAGTTTGGTATACAGGTTCTGTGTGGGGGCTGGCTGCTGTTGTTCACGAAATCAGACAGGATCTGTATTCAAACAGCTTAAACAGTTAATGGGCTTTAAAGAGCCATCCAGGCTTAAGGAGATCATGGGGGGCGAGTCTATGAAGGGCCCTCCACCAGCAAGACAAAGGCGGTGTGTGCTTAAAAGAAAAGAGAGACCAGAGACAATAGACTGTGTGCTGACTCTGACTATCTCTCTCTCTCTCTCTTGCTCTCTCTCTCTCTCTCTCTCTCCAGCCTATCAGCTCTTCAGAAATATGTTCAGTGCGTGTAGCAGGAGAGAGAGAGGAACTCGGCCTCCTTTTCAACAGGCCTGGACCCATTTACACTGTCTTTAATGTGTTGACAGAGGAGAGGGGGGACGGAGGGAGAGATGAAGGGAATAAAAAATAAGAAGAGGGAGTGAGGGAGAGATGGGAGGAGGGTATGGAGGGTGGGGAATTGATAGTGGGTCTCTGTGCATTTAATGTGTTGATGGAAGGCGGAGTGGAGGGAGGGATTAAGGAAGCGAGGGGAATCAGAGGTGGGTCCGTGCACCATGCGTGTATTGTTTAAGGGGGAGCAGGCAGCAGGAAGCAGGAAGCAGTAAGCATGCATGGTGACCACCACAAGCCTCAATAGAGTGGAATAAATGCCATCCAATTTGAACGGCGAGTGAGCGGGCCCATTAATGAGCAGGGCAATGATGAGCCCCGGGTACAAAGTACCTTAATTAGCATGATAATGATCTGTCATTTAGAGGCTTCTCCACTCCACAGCTGAGCACAGGAGAGAGACGGAGAGAGAGAGGGACAGGGGGAGGGGGTTAGAGGGTGGAGGGAGAGAGAGGGAAAGAGGAGAGAGATGGAGAAAGAGGGACAGAGCCAGAGAGAGAGAAACAGAGAGAGAGTGGAGAGAGAGAGAGGGAAGGGGGTAAGAGTGCCTAGTTAAATAATAAAATAAAAAGAGAGCGTCGGAGAGAGACAGAAATGGAATGGTGGACAGAGAGAGAGAGACAGAGAGAGAGAGAGAGAGAGAGAGATGCAAGCAAGGAGAAAGAGAAAGACTGCAAGATAAAAATCAAGAGAGGTATAGTTATGGAGAGATGGAGAGATGGAGAGGTATAGTTATGGAGAGATGGAGAGGTATAGTTATGGAGAGATGGAGAGATATAGTTATGGAGAGATGGAGAGGTATAGTTATGGAGAGATGGAGAGATGGAGAGGTATAGTTATGGAGAGATGGAGAGATGGAGAGGTATAGTTATGGAGAGATGAGAGATGGAGAGGTATAGTTATGGAGAGATGGAGAGATGGAGAGGTATAGTTATGGAGAGATGAGAGATGGAGAGGTATAGTTGTGGAGAGATGGAGAGGTATAGTTATGGAGAGATGGAGAGATATAGTTATGGAGAGATGGAGAGGTATAGTTATGGAGAGATGGAGAGGTATAGTTACAGAGAGATGGAGAGGTATAGTTACAGAGAGATGGAGAGATGGAGAGGTATAGTTACAGAGAGATGGAGAGATGGAGAGGTATAGTTACAGAGAGATGGAGAGATGGAGAGGTATAGTTACAGAGAGATGGAGAGATGGAGAGGTATAGTTATGGAGAGATGAGAGATGGAGAGGTATAGTTATGGAGAGATGGAGAGATATAGTTATGGAGAGATGGAGAGGTATAGTTATGGAGAGATGAGAGATGGAGAGGTATAGTTATGGAGAGATGGAGAGGTATAGTTATGGAGAGATGAGAGATGGAGAGGTATAGTTATGGAGAGATGGAGAGGTATAGTTATGGAGAGATGGAGAGATATAGTTATGGAGAGATGGAGAGGTATAGTTATGGAGAGATGGAGAGGTATAGTTATGGAGAGATGAGAGATGGAGAGGTATAGTTATGGAGAGATGGAGAGGTATAGTTATGGAGAGATGGAGAGATATAGTTATGGAGAGATGGAGAGGTATAGTTATGGAGAGATGGAGAGGTATAGTTATGGAGAGATGGAGAGGTATAGTTACAGAGAGATGGAGAGATGGAGAGGTATAGTTACAGAGAGATGGAGAGATGTAGAGGTATAGTTATGGAGAGATGGAGAGGTATAGTTATGGAGAGATGGAGAGATGGAGAGGTATAGTTATGGAGAGATGGAGAGATGGAGAGGTATAGTTACAGAGATGGAGAGGTATAGTTATGGAGAGATGGAGAGATGGAGAGGTATAGTTATGGAGAGATGGAGAGATGGAGAGGTATAGTTACAGAGAGATGGAGAGATGGAGAGGTATAGTTATGGAGAGATGGAGAGATGGAGAGGTATAGTTACAGAGAGATGGAGAGATGGAGAGGTATAGTTATGGAGAGAGGGAGAGATGGAGAGGTATAGTTATGGAGAGATGAGAGATGGAGAGGTATAGTTATGGAGAGATGGAGAGATGGAGAGGTATAGTTACAGAGAGATGGAGAGATATAGTTATGGAGAGATGAGAGATGGAGAGGTATAGTTACAGAGAGATGGAGAGATGGAGAGGTATAGTTACAGAGAGATGGAGAGGTATAGTTACAGAGAGATGGAGAGATGGAGAGGTATAGTTATGGAGAGATGAGAGATGGAGAGGTATAGTTACAGAGAGATGGAGAGGTATAGTTACAGAGAGATGGAGAGGTATAGTTACAGAGAGATGAGAGATGGAGAGGTATAGTTATGGAGAGATGAGAGATGGAGAGGTATAGTTACAGAGAGATGGAGAGATGGAGAGGTATAGTTACAGAGAGATGGAGAGGTATAGTTACAGAGAGATGGAGAGGTATAGTTACAGAGAGATGAGAGATGGAGAGGTATAGTTACAGAGAGATGGAGAGATGGAGAGGTATAGTTACAGAGAGATGGAGAGGTATAGTTATGGAGAGATGAGAGATGGAGAGGTATAGTTATGGAGAGATGAGAGATGGAGAGGTATAGTTATGGAGAGATGGAGAGGTATAGTTACAGAGAGATGGAGAGGTATAGTTATGGAGAGATGGAGAGATGGAGAGGTATAGTTATGGAGAGATGAGAGATGGAGAGGTATAGTTATGGAGAGATGAGAGATGGAGAGGTATAGTTATGGAGAGATGGAGAGGTATAGTTATGGAGAGATGAGAGATGGAGAGGTATAGTTATGGAGAGATGGAGAGGTATAGTTACAGAGCTGGAGAGGTATAGTTATGGAGAGATGAGAGATGGAGAGGTATAGTTATGGAGAGATGAGAGATGGAGAGGTATAGTTATGGAGAGATGAGAGATGGAGAGGTATAGTTACAGAGAGATGGAGAGGTATAGTTACAGAGATGGAGAGGTATAGTTATGGAGAGATGGAGAGGTATAGTTATGGAGAGATGAGAGATGGAGAGGTATAGTTATGGAGAGATGAGAGATGGAGAGGTATAGTTACAGAGAGATGGAGAGATGGAGAGGTATAGTTACAGAGAGATGGAGAGGTATAGTTACAGAGAGATGGAGAGATGGAGAGGTATAGTTATGGAGAGAGGGAGAGATGGAGAGGTATAGTTATGGAGAGATGGAGAGATGGAGAGGTATAGTTATGGAGAGATGGAGAGGTATAGTTACAGAGATGGAGAGGTATAGTTATGGAGAGATGGAGAGGTATAGTTATGGAGAGATGAGAGATGGAGAGGGATAGTTATCGAGAGATGGAGAGGTATAGTTATGGAGAGATGAGAGATGGAGAGGTATAGTTACAGGGAGATGGAGAGGTATAGTTATGGAGAGATGGAGAGGTATAGTTATGGAGAGATGAGAGATGGAGAGGTATAGTTATGGAGAGATGAGAGATGGAGAGGTATAGTTATGGAGAGATGGAGAGGTATAGTTATGGAGAGATGGAGAGGTATAGTTATGGAGAGATGAGAGATGGAGAGGTATAGTTATGGAGAGAGGGAGAGATGGAGAAGTATAGTTATGGAGAGATGGAGAGATGGAGAGGTATAGTTATGGAGAGATGAGAGATGGAGAGGTATAGTTATGGAGAGATGGAGAGATGGAGAGGTATAGTTATGGAGAGATGAGAGATGGAGAGGTATAGTTATGGAGAGATGGAGAGGTATAGTTATGGAGAGATGGAGAGGTATAGTTATGGAGAGATGAGAGATGGAGAGGTATAGTTATGGAGAGATGAGAGATGGAGAGGTATAGTTATGGAGAGATGGAGAGATGGAGAGGTATAGTTATGGAGAGATGGAGAGATGGAGAGGTATAGTTATGGAGAGATGAGAGATGGAGAGGTATAGTTATGGAGAGATGGAGAGATGGAGAGGTATAGTTATGGAGAGATGGAGAGATGGAGAGGTATAGTTATGGAGAGATGAGAGATGGAGAGGTATAGTTATGGAGAGATGGAGAGATGGAGAGGTATAGTTATGGAGAGATATAGTTACAGAGATGGAGAGGTATAGTTATGGAGAGAGGGAGAGATGGAGAGGTATAGTTATGGAGAGATGAGAGATGGAGAGGTATAGTTATGGAGAGATGGAGAGGTATAGTTATGGAGAGATGAGAGATGGAGAGGTATAGTTATGGAGAGATGGAGAGGTATAGTTATGGAGAGATGAGAGATGGAGAGGTATAGTTATGGAGAGATGAGAGATGGAGAGGTATAGTTACAGAGAGATGGAGAGGTATAGTTATGGAGAGATGAGAGATGGAGAGGTATAGTTACAGAGAGATGGAGAGGTATAGTTACAGAGAGATGGAGAGGTATAGTTACAGAGATGGAGAGGTATAGTTATGGAGAGATGAGAGATGAGAGGTATAGTTACAGAAATGGAGAGGTATAGTTATGGAGAGATGAGAGATGGAGAGGTATAGTTACAGAGATGGAGAGGTATAGTTATGGAGAGATGAGAGATGGAGAGGTATAGTTATGGAGAGATGGAGAGGTATAGTTATGGAGAGATGAGAGATGGAGAGGTATAGTTACAGAGATGGAGAGGTATAGTTATGGAGAGATGAGAGATGGAGAGGTATAGTTACAGAGATGGAGAGGTATAGTTATGGAGAGATGAGAGATGGAGAGGTATAGTTACAGAGATGGAGAGGTATAGTTATGGAGAGATGAGAGATGGAGAGGTATAGTTATGGACAGATGGAGAAAGAGTGTGAGCTGGCTGGAGACACATGGTCCACAGTAAGTGCTCTCTCTTGCTGTTTTTTTCTGTCTCAATCGCTCACAGCAAGGTGTTTGCATTTGTGTGTATGTGTAAGAGTGTGTGTGTGTAAGCGCACGTGTGTGTGAGTGTAAGTGCGTGTGTGTTGTGTGTTTGTGTGGCAGCAGGTTTATTCAGTGTGACAGCCAACCCAGGAGAGGTGTCTAATCAGAGCGACGCTGCCAAGCGCTGGCGCCAGGCGTCACGGCAACAACGGCGCCTGCCGACAGCGCTGCCAGCACCAGCTTCACACTACGGGAGCGGATCGAGGCAGAGAGAATGTTTTCCACTCAACACAGCCACCCTAAATACCCCTGCCAAATCCTGCCCCTCCTGCTCTTCATGGTGAGCTTACCCTCATGGCACCCCTGCCAAATTACGCCCCTCTAGCTCTTGTCGGTGATTAGGCATGACAGGGGTCACTGCAAACTGGCATACAAATGGTATAGCCACCTCTCTCTCTCTCTCTCTCTCCCCCTCCCTCCCTCCTAAAACCTTCGTTCTCATTTGGCCTCATCAGAAGTAATGAAGATTCATGGTCCTCCATGCCTAATCTCCAGCATCACAGTTCTGGGAGACAGGAGACACCCAAGGTACAATAGGAAGGCATATGTTAACTGGTGGTGGAGGGCAGGGGGCCTCCCAAGAGACTGACACATTCACTGTAAGTCTCTAGACCAGCTACCAGTAGCTCGCCAAACAATTCAGAAAGTACATGCAAACTGTCATAATCAAATCTCACAAGTATCAGACACTGCAAGCTCCCAGCTACTATCAAATGAAAACAACATTGACATTATCCCACCCCTGGTTAGCCACTATTGGCCAAACCTAACACAATATCTGCCAAATTATTTCCACCAATATTGCCCCTGTTTCTCTGTGTGGTGCGAGCGTTTGTCTGTCACTCAGTGTGTAACCAGTTGATGTGATAACCGTCTTGTTGGTCGACAGAAATACTTTCCCCAAAACCGACTCAATTAAATGTTAACCAGAGTAGTCTTAGCTGGCAGAAGTGTATCATGAGGAACTATATCATTTGTATCGATTATGTGTTATTTGCTAATTTGCCATGAAATGAGCAGCAGCAGTACAGAACCATCACAAGACCAAAACATCAGATGGCACATCCCTCACTCTCTAGATGCGCAATTAAAGGGGAATTACAGTCAAATAAAAGTTCTTCCAGACCTAAAAAAGGAAATGTTCTGATATGACATGGACTCAGAACATCCAATTTCATTGTTTCTCTATGAAATAAAAAACAGAACATAATAAAAAAATAAATATATATAGATATAGATATTAACAGAACACATAGTGCACTACTTTCTCTTGTACACTAAGGACCTGGGGAAGAGTTGACAACATAGTGCACTACTTTCTCTTGTACACTAAGGACCTGGGGAAGAGTTGACAACATAGTGCACTACTTTCTCTTGTACACTAAGGACCTGGGGAAGAGTTGACAACATAGTGCACTACTTCCTCTTGTACACTAAGGTCCTGGGGAAGAGTTGACAACATAGTGCACTGCTTTCTCTTGTACACTAAGGACCTGGGGAAGAGTTGACAACATAGTGCACTACTTTCTCTTGTACACTAAGGACCTGGGGAAGAGTTGACAACATAGTGCACTACTTTCTCTTGTACACTAAGGACCTGGGGAAGAGTTGACAACATAGTGCACTACTTTCTCTTGTACACTATGGACCTGGGGAAGAGTTGACAACATAGTGCACTACTTTCTCTTGTACACTATGGACCTGGGGAAGAGTTGCAGGGGAGAGATGAGAAGAATGCTCCTATTTGAAAGCTAAAACAAAATGAGCAGCTCCCGACATGTTGAATTTTTTTTAAAGTAGCTCGTCTGTCTAGATATACAGTCTCTCTCTGCAGACCTAAACAGCTTCCCTGTGGCCCAGCGGTAGAGAGAGAGAGAGGGAGATGGAGGAAAGGAGAGGAGAGAAAGAGAGGAGGAGCAGAGGGAGGGGGGACAGTCAGTCGGCAGGCATGCAGACAGCCGGAGCCCCGCTCCTCTCCTCTGGTAATTGCACGATATTATCTGCCAGGAAGAAAGATGACGCTCGGCCACAACTGAGAGTACTGGGGGGTGGAGGGGGGAGGAGGAGGGGGTGGCAGCAGCAATGAGAGAAGCCAGATCTATTCTGCATACAATCTCTCTATCCCTCTCTCTAGCTTCCTCCCTCTATATCCAACACACACCTGCCCTCCACTTCTTCACATATTCTTTCTTCTCTCTCCCCCTCTTTCTCTTTCTCTCTTTCTCACTCTCTTTCTCTCGCTCCAATCCTCTTTCTTGGCAGCCTCTCCGAGTGTTCTGATTATTCAGGCTCTCTGCATGAGAAATTGCACCATGAGAATCTGTGGATCGGCGGATAAGAGTAGCAGCAGCAGGGGAAACGTTGAGCGTTGCCAAGCCAAACAAACTGTATTGACGGATCTCTCCGTTCTGCTGATCGACGGGGTGGGTGGGGGGGCACACTGCATTTATCACAAAAGGGAGATGGACTGCCCTGGCTCTGCCTGTGTCTGTGTACATGTCTGCTTATCCACACTAGCTAGACATTATACGACTATATGGTTATTTACACAGTGCCTGCCAACCTCCCAAGTCCCCCACCCACCCTGACTTTACCCACCAGCAATGCTCCAACTTGGTGGGCTGACTCAAATATTTGCTTTTGTCTCCCCAAACCCAAGCCCCCGATTCCACCCATGGCTCAGGTGTGAGGTTGCCAAAGGATGTCTGCCTGTGAGCGACTGTAATTGTCGGTGTACAGCAGCTAGTGTGGAGATGTTTTCCTGTAAGGGGACAGGGAGGAATCTCCCTCAGGCTCTGTCGTCTCTCTCTTGTCTTATTGGCTGGTAGGGGTCACAGCTGTACAAGGACTGGGCTGTCTTCATTATGGTGGAGGAGCAGAGGTGGAGAGAGAGAGGGGATGGGAGGAGGAGGAGAACGATTGTGAGCGAGAGAGAAAAAGAGAGTTGGAGAGACAGAGAGGGAATGAGTGTGAGTCAGTGAGAGAGTTAAAGGCAGAGACTCCAGGGGGTATAAGAGATGTGTGTTTGTTTATGCAGCGCTGTGGGAAAGAAGACCACTGAGAGCCCAGAGGAGGAGTGTTTGATGTTGAGAGAGGGATGACGGAGGGATGGATGGAGGGATGACCCCTTTAGGAAGGGAGAAATAAATCTGCTGAAGAGCTTCAGGGTTGCCGCTATCCCTTTTTCTCTCCCTCCCTCCCTCTGCTCCCCCATACCCCCTCCTTCCCCGTCTCTCTCCCTACTTCCTTCTCTCTCTCCCCTCCTCCCAGACAGGTTAACAGCCAACCATATGGACCCCAGCTGCTCCCACAGTACATTCGCTAGGCATCCACAGCCCTCAAACACTCAAGGCCAGGTGAATGTTCCCTAAGGAAACACATTTAATGAGGCCTTGGCTCTGAGAACAACTGGACATAGGAGTCTCCCCCTAAACTTTCACCGTCTCTCTCCCTCTCTTCCTTTCTCCGTCTCACTCCCCCTTCTCTCTTTCTCTCCATTTCACTCTTTCTCTCGATCACCCCCTTGCCTTATGCAATGCCTTGTGAGACAGTAAAGTTGTTCAGATCAAAGCAGAGAGAATCTGTTTGCAGAGCCCTCTTTTTGGAGCAGTCACTTTTTGGAGCAGCTCTCTGAGTCAATGTCTGTGTGTAAGTGTGTGTATGTATGTGTGAGTGTGTGTAAGTGTGTGTATGTAAAAGTGTTTGTGTGTGTATTTGTATCTGTTGCATTTTAATGCATGTGCGTCCTAGACAACTCCCCATCCTGTAGATGAAGAGAGAAACACACACACACACACACACACACACACACACACACACACACACACACACACACACACACACACACACACACACACCTCCCTCATTCAGCTTAGCTGAAGGACCCCTGACATGACCACAGGCTTTGATCCCCGTGCTGAATACACACACAAACACACACAAGCACATACAAGCACACGCACACAAACACACAGAGACAGGGAAGAAATTTGACCCATATGTCATGTCACCCAGTACCAGGGACAGATTTTGTTCAGTTCAAACAACTGCCCACAGACAAAGTTCAAAAGTTCAATGCTCTCAAGAGGTAGATGCTTGTGGTGGTATAATCCCAAATGTTCTATGTATAAATATAATCGTAATCCTTAATCTCTGTGGAAAAAAAAACAACCAGATTTGCTTGTGGCTTCCTCTTCTGGGGGTTTACTATGATTAAGGTAGAACCAGGATGTGGACATGGAGCTAGGGTTAGGGTTGAATCAGGATGTGGACATGGAGCTAGGGTTAGGGTTGAAACATGACGTGGACATGAAGCTAGGATAGGGTTGAACCAGGACGTGGACACGGAGCTAGGGTTAAGGTTGAACCAGGATGTGGACATAGAGCTAGGGTTAAGGTTGAACCAGGATGTGGACATGAAGCTGCGATTAGGGTTGAAACAGGATGTGGACATGAGGCAAGGGTTAGGGTTGAACCAGGACATGGACATGAAGGAAGGGATGAATCAGGATGTGGACATTAAGCTAGGTTTAGGGTTGAACCAGGACGTGGACATGAAGCTAGGGCTGAACATGGATTTGGACATGAAGCTAAGATTGAACCTGAATTTGGGCGTGAAGCTAGTTTTGAACAAGGATGTGGACATGAAGCTAGGTTTAAGGTTAAACCAGGATGTGGACATGAAGGTAGGATGGAACCAGGATGTGGACATGAAGCTAGGTTTGAACCAGAATGTGGACATGAAACTAGGGTTAGGGTTGAACCAGGATGTTGACATGACGCTAAGGTTGAACAGGGACATGGACATTACGCTAGGGTTGAAACAGGACATGGACATTACGCTAGGGTTGAAACAGGACATGGACATGAAGCTAGGTTTGAAACAGGATGTGGACATGAAGGTAGGGTTGAACCAGGATGTGGACATGAAGCTAGGCTTACGATTGAACCAGGATGTTAACATGAAGCTAGGGTTGAACCAGGATGTGGACATGGAGCAAGGGTTAGGGTTGAATCAGGACATGGACATGACGCTAGGTATGAACCAAGATGTGGACATGAAGCTAGGGTAGAGTTGAACCAGGATGTAACATTAAGCTAGGGTTAGAGTTGAACCAGGATGTCGGCGTGAAATTAGGTTTGAACCAGGATGTGGACATGAAGCTAGGTCTAGGGTTGAACCAGGATGTGGACATGAAGCTAGGTTTAGGTTTGAACCAGGACGTGGACATGGAGCTAGGGTTAGGGATGAACCAGGATTTGGAAATGAAGCTAGGTTTGAACCAGGATGTGGACATGAAGCTAGATAGAGGTTGAACCAGGACATGGACATGAAGCTGGGTTTATGGTTGAACCAGGACGTGGACATGAAGCTAGGCTTGAACCAGGTCATGGACATGGAGCTAGGGTTAGGGTTGAACCAGGACGTGGACATGGAGCTAGGGTTAGGAGTGAACCAGGACGTGGACATGGAGCTAGGGTTAGGAGTGAACCAGGACATTGACATGGAGCTAGGGTTAGGGTTGAACCAGGACGTTGACATGGAGCTAGGGTTAGGAGTGAACCAGGACGTGGACATGGAGCTAGGGTTAGGAGTGGACCAGGATGTGGACATGGAGCTAGGGTTAGGGTTGAACCAGGACGTTGACATGGAGCTAGGGTTAGGGTTGAACCAGGATGTGGACATGAAGTTAGGATTAGGGTTGAACCAGGAAGTGGACATGAAGCTTGGCTCGAACCAAGATGTGGACATGGAGCTAGTGTTAGGGGTGAACCAGGATGTGGACATGAAGCTAGAATTGGGGTTAGGATTGAACCAGGATGTGGACATGAAGCTAGAATTGGGGTTAGGGTTGAACCAGGATGTGGACATGAAGTTTGGATTAGGGTTGAAACAGGATGAGGACATGAAGCTAGGTTTGAACCAAGATGTGGACATGAAGCTAGGTTTAGAGTTGAACCAGGACATGAAGCTAGGAATGAACCAGGATGTGGACATGAAGCTTGGTTTAGGGTTGAATCTGGACATGAACATGAAGGTTGGATTGAACCAGGATCTGGGCATGAAGGTAGGCTTGAACTAGGATGTGGACATGAAGCTAGGGTTAGGGTTGAACCAGGATGTGGACATGAAGCTATGTTTGGGTTGAACCAGGATTTGGACATGAATGTAGAGTTGAACCAGGATGTGGGCGAGAAACTAGGTTTGAACAAGGATGTGGACATGAAGCTAGGGTTAGGGTTGAACCAGAATGTGGACATGAAGCTAGGTTTAGGGTTGAACCAGGATGTGGACATGAAGCTAGGGTTAAGGTTAAACCAGGATGTGGACATGAAGGTAGGTTTGAACCATGATGTGGACATGAAGCTAGGTTTAGTTTTGAACTAGGATGTGGACATGAAGGTAGGATGGAACCAGGATGTGGACATGAAGGTAAGGTTGAACCAGGATGTGGACATGAAGCTAGGTTTAGGGTTGAACCAGGATGTGGACATGAAGCTAGGTTTGAATCAGAATGTGGACATGAAGCTAGGTATAGGGTTGAACCAGGATATTAACATGAAGCTAGGGTTTGAATTGAACAACAATGTAGACATTGAGCAAGGGATTGGGTTGAACCAGGATGTGGACATGAAGCTATACTTCGGGTTAGGGTTGAACCAGGATGTGGACATGAAGCTAGGGGTAGGGTTGAACCAGAATGTGGACATGAAGGTAGGGTTGAACCAGGATGTGGACATGAAGCTAGGATGGAACCAGGAGGTTGACATGAAGGTAGAGTTGAACCAGGATGTGGACATGAAGCTAGGGGTTAGGGTTGAACCAGGACGTGGACATGGAGCTAGGGTTGAACTAGGACATGGATATGGAGCTAGGGTTAGGTTTGAACCAGGACGTGGACATGGAGCTAGGGTTAGGGTTAAACCAGGATGTGGACATGAAGTTAGGGTTAAGGTTAAACCAGGATGTGGACATGAAGCTAGGGTTAAGGTTATACCAGGATGTGGACATGAAGGTAGGGTTGAACCAGGATGTGGACATGAAGGTAGGGTTGAACCAGAATGTGGACATGAAGCTAGGGTTAGAGTTGAACCAGGATGTTGACATGACGCTAGGGTTGAACCAGGACATGGAGAAGACGCTATGGTTGAACCAAGACATGGACATGAAGCTACAATGAAACAGGATGTGGACATGAAGGTAGGGTAGAACCAGGACGTGGACGTAAAGCTACGGTTATGATTGAATCAGGATGTTAAAATGAAGCTCGGGTTAGAATTGAACAACAATGTGGACATGGAGCAAGGGTTGGTTTAAACCAGGATGTGGACATGAAGCTAGGTTGGTACCAGGATGTGGACATGAAGCTAGGGTTAGGGTTGAACCAGGAGGTGGACATGAAGATAGCGTTGAACCAGGATGTGGACATGAAGCTATGATTGGCGTTGAACCAGACTGTGGACATGAAGGTATGGTTAGGGTTGAACTAGGATATGAAGGTAGTGTTAGGATAGAACCAGAATGTGGACATGAAACTAGGTTTGAACCAGGACAAGGACATGACGCTAGGCTTGAAGCAGGACATGGACATGAAGCTAGGGTTGAAACAGGATGTAGACATGAAGCTAGAGTTGAAACAGGATGTGTAAATGAAGGTACGGTTATTGTGGAACCAGGATGTGGACATGAAGCTATGATTCGGGTTGAACCAGAATGAAAGACATGAAGGTAGGGTTAGGGTTGAACTAGGATATGAAGGTAGGGTTAAGATAGAACCAGAATGTTGACATTGATCTAGGGTTTGGGTTAGAGTTTATCCAGGATGCCGACATGAAGCTCGAATTGGGGTTAGGGTTGAACCAGGATGTGGACATGAAGTTAGGATTATGGTTGAACCAGGATGTGGACATGAAGCTAGAGTTGAACCAGGACGTGGACATTGAGCTAGGTTTAGGGTTGAACCCGGATGTGGACATAGAGCTAGGTTTAGGGTTGAACCAGGACGTGGACATGAAGCTAGGAATGAACCAGGATGTGGACATGAAGTTAGGGTTGAACCAGGACATGAACATGAAGCTAGCGCTGAACCAGGATGTTGACATGAAGCTAGGGTTAGGGTTAAACCAAGATGTGGACATGAAGGTATGGTTGAACCAGGATCTTGGCATGAAGGTAGGCTTGAACCAGGATGTGGACATGGAGCTAGGGTTAGGGTTGAACCAGGACGTGGACATGGAGCTAGGGTTAGGGTTGAACCAGGATCTGGGCATGAAGGTAGGCTTGAACCAGGATGTGGACATGAAGCTAGGGTTAGGTTTGAACCAGGATGTGGACATAAAGTTAGCATTGGGGTTAGGGTTGAACCAGGACATGGACATGAAGCTAGGGTTAGGGTTGAACCAGGACGTGGACATGGAGCTAGGGTTAGGGTTGAACCAGGATGAAGTCATGAAGCTAGGGTTAGGTTTGAACCTGGATGTGGACATGAAGCTATGGACAGGATTGAACCAGGAAGTGGACATGAAGCTAGGGTTAGGGTTGAACCAGGACATGGAGCTAGGGTTAGGGTTGAACCAGGATGAAGACATGAAGCTAGGATTAGGGTTGAACCTGGATGTGGACATAAAGCTAGGGACAGGGTTGAACTAGGGTTAGGGTAAGTCATCGCTCCTATATGCCTATTATCCTATTCTCCATGGACACGACACAGACCGAGGCAGAGAGATAAGAAAGAGAAAACACGTGGGAGAGAGAGAGCGAAAGAGACTAAGAAAAAGTGGTAGAGAGAGAAATAATGAAGAGAGACAAGGAGTGTTGGTGCGTCCGTGCCTTCCTTCCTGCCTGCACGCCTGTGTAGCTGGAGTGTTGGTGCGTCCGTGCCTTCCTTCCTGCCTGCACGCCTGTGTAGCTGCGTGCGCGTCAGTGTGTGTGTTTCTGTGTGTGTGCGTTAAACTGCGGGCCTCTCAGCATGCATCAATACTTGGCCGAGAGGAAGTCGATATGGATGGGCTGACTGTTCTCTCCCTCTCTGAAGAGCATCGATCAGGTGTCTGCACAGCCTAACCTCCAGGAACCTAAAGCCTGTCTACTCTACAGCATTGGCAAGAACAGTGTTGGGATGCTGTTTCCGTTCCTGGGATGTAGAATGGAGAGACAGTGAAGAGAGAGGTAAAGGAGAGAGGGGAAGGAAGGCTAAGGACGTCTCATTTCTACTCCACTGCTCCACTTTCCTCTCATCATGGGTTTATTGATCCGTGAAGAGGAGAGAGGGAAGGAGAGAGATGAGAGAGAGGAGGAGAGAGTGAAAGGGGGAGAGTAGAGGAGAGAAAGAAGAAAGGCGAGAGAGAGGATAATGGAAAGAGAGTAGAGGGGAATGAGCAGACGCGAGAGAGAGGAAAAAGAGAGAAAATAGGAAAAGAAGGAACAGAGAAAAGATGGGTCTTTGTCAGTGAACTGGGATGGCCTCTGCCATTCTCTACTGAGCCAGAGGGGATATGCTGCTCGCCACACACACACACACACCCTCTGCGCTGTGCCCCCTGCCATGCTGCACTGAAGCCCCCCTGCTGAGAGCACACTTAGCTGCCGGGCATCCAACACTCACTACGGACACACACACACACACAGACAAGTGTGCACTCAGAGAAAGACACACACACACACTGTGCACCTGTACACACACAAGGCCAGACAAAGCTGCCAGGCATCCGCTCCGCTTCTCAACAGAGACACACACACACACACACACGCACACACACACACCTGTCTGATAGTGTCACGCTCCCTTGCTCTAGTGCCGCTGAAGATGACAGACAGAAGGAGAGAGAGACAGAGAGACAAAGCTATAGAGCGATAGAGAAAGGGAGGGAGAGGCTCCTGTGCTGAGGGGAGCGGAGTGGCGGATGGGAGTGTGTGTCTGTGAACAGCGGAGCAGAAAGATGAGAGGAGAGCAGTACGGAGCTCAGAGGTACGGAGCTCAGCGGTACGGAGCTCAGCGGTACGGAGCTCAGCGGTACGGAGCTCAGCGGTACGGAGCTCAGAGGTACGGAGCTCAGTGGTACGGAGCTCAGAGGTACGGAGCTCAGAGGTACAGCAGCTCAGCGGTACGGAGCTCAGCGGTACGGAGCTCAGTGGTACGGAGCTCAGTGGTACGGAGCTCAGTGGTACGGAGCTCAGTGGTACGGAGCTCAGAGGTACGGAGCTCAGCGGTACGGAGCTCAGCGGTACGGAGCTCAGCGGTACGGAGCTCAGAGGTACGGAGCTCAGCGGTACGGAGCTCAGCGGTACGGAGCTCAGCGGTACGGAGCTCAGTGGTACGGAGCTCAGAGGTACAGCAGCTCCCCCTGCCTGTAATGACTAGACCCTGACTCGCTGCCGAACACTGAAACTCTCACTCCTTTTCTCTCTGCTCCATTCCGCGCCAGCTATTTCTCTCTCAATCTCTCTCTCTCGCTCTCTGTTCTTGTCATGAATTCTAAAAATCCCCCCTGGTTTTCATCTATACAAGCATTGATTCAATTGAAGAAATAAGTGAAGAAAAACTTTACTTTGGGCTGCTTCAAGCCATTCAAGACAGCAGACTGAGAAGAACTACTGCCTCCCTTCAATGCTAGGAGAGTTTTAGCATGAAAAGACACACACAATGTACCGCCATCCTCTACAAAGAGCTTCTGTGGAGCCGAACAAGCATTGTAACCCATGGCAACCCAGAGGCTGTCCTGACTTAACCAGAACAATAGAGGGAAGAGTTTTTTTGTGTGTGTTTGAGGCAGTTGGTTATGTAAGAAGGAGGCGAGTGGCGATGATGTGTTTCCTGTTTGTGTGGTGCAGTGTGTCGTGGCACCGTGTGATGTGAGCATGTGGTGCCAGAAAGCTGGCGGTCTCATATGTCTTCAGGGGAAACCAGCTGTTTGCAGAGTGTGACGGCTACAGCGGAGAGAGGAGACCGCAAACCATGTCCCAATACACACAGCAGCAGTCTAAACCCACACACACACTTGAATCTCCTACCTAAGAACACAGATACTTTCCCTCTATCTCTCTGTGTAAAAACCCTACCAACCACCATACATGCACCAGGGTACATGCACACATACACCTCACAAAAAGGCCGGTGCATGAAATGGTTTTAAACCCTGTGTGGCATTTGGCCTCCCGAGTGGCACAGCGGTCTAAGGCAGTGCATTGCAGTGCTAGAGGCGTCACTATAGACCCGGGTTAGATCCCTAGCTGTATCACAACGGCCGTGACTGGCCCAGCGCCGTCCGGGTTAGGGAAGGGGATTTGGCGGGGGGGGGGGGGGGGCGCTTTACAAATACGCCATCATTGTAAATAAGAATGTATTCTTAAAAGACTTGCCTAGTTAAATAAATAAAACCATTGTCATTCATCGTCACCATGGTTGCTGGAGCTCAGCCCTGTTTCACATGCAGACTGAATCATTAAGGGGCTTTTGATCAATGCCAGTCTCTCAGTCATAGAGATGGAGGGAGGCTCATGGTACAGACAGTGGACTCCCCTGTCCTTGGGCTACTTCATACACACGTAGACACGAACACAAAGCAGTCACATCGTAAGCATCCATCCGACCCAGCCCAAACAATGGATGAACCCGGTGCTCCCATCACCAGGTTTACTCTCCCCTCTCACCCCTGGCTCGGACACTGTTCCTCTCTCTCTCTGTCACAGCTTTCTGTTCAGTCACTGTGTTGGAGGCCCGCCAGGTCCTACAAAGACCCTCTGACAGACACAGAAAACAGAAACACACACACATACAGACACCAAGAGAGAGAGAGAGACTGACACACACAGAGCGGGCGCTGAGAGCTTGGCACTGTTCACACTGAGTGAGTGGGTGTCAAGCAGAGGCAGAGCAAATGTCAGCAACCAGTCAAACTCAGACAAACCTATCAGTGTTCAGGACGACATAGTCCAGTCTGCTCCAATATAATTACCTAATTACCATATCTGCAGTAGTGGGAAGGGGCCACCATAGAGATCCTGAATAAATTCAGTGGGAACCACGATTGCTGAAATAATTATTTTCTTCAACGGCAGCTTGTAATTCCATTTATCCGATCTATGGGGCATTCTGTCTAGCCTTGGCTGATCTAGAACTGGCTGATCTTATAGGCTGAAATGCATCTACAGAACCCCATAGGACCAGGTCCAGATCAGACAGACAGAGGACCAAACCAACACAGCAGCATTAGAATCAGGGGGGTGTGAATGCTTCATGGTGCTGTATATCCTTTATTAAAAATTGGGTGGTTTGAGCCCTGAATGCTGATTGGCTGACAGTCGTAGTATACCACGGGTATGACAAAATGTATTTTTACTGCTCTAATTACGTTGGTAACCAGTTTATAATAGCAATAAGGCATCTCAGGGGTTTGTGGTATATGGCCAATATACCACGGCTAAGGGCTGTATCCAGGCACTCCTCGTCGCGTCATGCCTAAGAACAGCTCTTAGCCATGGTATATTGGCCATATACCACACCCCCTCGGGCTTATTGCGTAAATGACACACAGCCAGGGCTTCCTTTGTGTTGGAGTTTGGAGTAATGCTGCTCAGGGTGTAAAGTCACCCAGCTTAAAGCCACAGGGACCTCATCATTTACACGCACACACACACAGTCTCAGCCAATGGGGATATAGACAACAGAGTCCAACTTTGCAGATGGATAGACTAACAGACCAACAGAACGACAGACAGACTAACAGACAGACGGCCAGACCAACGGACATACACACAGACTAACAGACGGCCAGACAGACGGCCAGATATACAGACCAACAGACAGACCAACAGACAGGCGAACGGACAAAACACACATATAGTATAGTATGCAACCAGAGGAGCAGCAGCTGTGTGTTTACATCCTGGCATCACTGGAAGAAAATAAGTAGAGAGAGCTGCTTTTAAAACAAAGTAGCAGTACTGTTGAGCTGTTGTGAAGACTGACTGGGACTGTGTGTGTGTGTGTGTGTGTGTGTGTGTGTGTGTGTGTGTGTGTGTGTGCACCGTACGTGTCTGAGTGTGTGTTATCCACACAGGGCACATCTCTCCACGTGCTCGCTCTCTTTCTGCTTTCAATTACCGTGGCGACAGAGGGGGGATGGGGGATGAGGGAGGAGAGCGGCAGACACAGTCGAGGAGGTGTGTAAACGGGAGCGGTGCGGTCTACCTCTCGCTCAGTGCCTGCAAGTGTCAAGATAACAGCCTGCCTAATCCGCCGCGCCGATGCCGAGCGGCACCTGAACACACACACACACACACAGGAGGGAGAGGAGAGCTCAGCACACACGTAAGAACCAACCACACAAGCCAACACCCAGACAGAGACTGACTGAAACAAATACGGACATACACACAGTCAGTCAGAAAGAGCGACACACACACAGGTATACACAACTCTCCCACATCCCTTTGCGTGTTGTCTGAAAGGCCAGTCCTACACAGTGAAAGAGCAGGTCATCGGAGGGCTCGGAACAGAACACAGGGAGAAGATGAAACAGATCCACTGTGGAAGTTCATGGAAATACGAAAGAGATGGACGCTTCATACAAACAATAGAAATGTTTTCATTGACTTGAGATTAAATGGAATTGGACCAATTCCAAGTGAACACGTCACCCACCAACTAGTGTACATACATTATCAAACATTAGAAACTACAACAACTCCTTCACTTCACAACCACCAGTAGTGAGACAGCGTTGTTTTACAGTAACCGGTAGTGAGACAGTGTTGTTTTACAGTAACCGGTAGTGAGACAGTGTTGTTTTACAGTAACCGGGAGTGAGACAGCGTTGTTTTACAGTAACCGGTAGTGAGACAGCGTTGTTTTACAGTAACCGGGAGTGAGACAGTGTTGTTGTACAGTAACCGGTAGTGAGACAGTGTTGTTGTACAGTAACTGGGAGTGAGACAGTGTTGTTGTATAGTAACTGGGAGTGAGACAGTGTTGTTGTATAGTAACCGGGAGTGAGACAGTGTTGTTGTACAGTAACCGGTAGTGAGACAGTGTTGTTGTACAGTAACCGGGAGTGAGACAGTGTTGTTTTACAGTAACCGGTAGTGAGACAGTGTTGTTGTACAGTAACTGGGAGTGAGACAGTGTTGTTGTATAGTAACCGGGAGTGAGACAGTGTTGTTTTACAGTAACCGGTAGTGAGACAGTGTTGTTGTACAGTAACCGGTAGTGAGACAGTGTTGTTGTACAGTAACCGGTAGTGAGACAGTGTTGTTGTACAGTAACCGGGAGTGAGACAGTGTTGTTTTACAGTAACCGGTAGTGAGACAGTGTTGTTGTACAGTAACCGGGAGTGAGACAGTGTTGTTGTACAGTAACCGGGAGTGAGACAGTGTTGTTGTACAGTAACTGGGAGTGAGACAGTGTTGTTTTACAGTAACCGGTAGTGAGACAGTGTTGTTGTACAGTAACCGGGAGTGAGACAGTGTTGTTGTACAGTAACTGGGAGTGAGACAGTGTTGTTGTACAGTAACCGGGAGTGAGACAGTGTTGTTGTACAGTAACCGGGAGTGAGACAGTGTTGTTGTATAGTAACCGGGAGTGAGACAGTGTTGTTTTACAGTAACCGGTAGTGAGACAGCGTTGTTTTACAGTAACCGGTAGTGAGACAGTGTTGTTTTACAGTAACCGGGAGTGAGACAGCGTTGTTTTACAGTAACCGGTAGTGAGACAGCGTTGTTTTACAGTAACCGGGAGTGAGACAGCGTTGTTGTACAGTAACCGGTAGTGAGACAGTGTTGTTGTACAGTAACTGGGAGTGAGACAGTGTTGTTGTATAGTAACCGGGAGTGAGACAGTGTTGTTGTATAGTAACCGGGAGTGAGACAGTGTTGTTGTACAGTAACCGGTAGTGAGACAGTGTTGTTGTACAGTAACTGGGAGTGAGACAGTGTTGTTGTATAGTAACCGGGAGTGAGACAGTGTTGTTGTATAGTAACCGGGAGTGAGACAGTGTTGTTTTACAGTAACCGGTAGTGAGACAGTGTTGTTGTACAGTAACCGGTAGTGAGACAGTGTTGTTTTACAGTAACCGGTAGTGAGACAGTGTTGTTGTACAGTAACCGGGAGTGAGACAGTGTTGTTGTACACTAACTGGGAGTGAGACAGTGTTGTTGTACAGTAACCGGGAGTGAGACAGTGTTGTTGTACAGTAACTGGGAGTGAGACAGTGTTGTTGTATAGTAACCGGGAGTGAGACAGTGTTGTTGTACAGTAACCGGGAGTGAGACAGTGTTGTTGTACAGTAACTGGGAGTGAGACAGTGTTGTTGTATAGTAACCGGGAGTGAGACAGTGTTGTTGTATAGTAACCGGGAGTGAGACAGTGTTGTTGTACAGTAACCGGTAGTGAGACAGTGTTGTTGTACAGTAACTGGGAGTGAGACAGTGTTGTTGTATAGTAACCGGGAGTGAGACAGTGTTGTTGTATAGTAACCGGGAGTGAGACAGTGTTGTTTTACAGTAACCGGTAGTGAGACAGTGTTGTTGTACAGTAACCGGTAGTGAGACAGTGTTGTTTTACAGTAACCGGTAGTGAGACAGTGTTGTTGTACAGTAACCGGGAGTGAGACAGTGTTGTTGTACAGTAACTGGGAGTGAGACAGTGTTGTTGTACAGTAACCGGGAGTGAGACAGTGTTGTTGTACAGTAACTGGGAGTGAGACAGTGTTGTTGTATAGTAACCGGGAGTGAGACAGTGTTGTTGTACAGTAACCGGGAGTGAGACAGTGTTGTTGTACAGTAACCGGGAGTGAGACAGTGTTGTTGTACAGTAACCGGGAGTGAGACAGTGTTGTTGTACAGTAACTGGGAGTGAGACAGTGTTGTTGTATAGTAACCGGGAGTGAGACAGTGTTGTTGTATAGTAACCGGGAGTGAGACAGTGTTGTTGTACAGTAACCGGGAGTGAGACAGTGTTGTTGTATAGTAACCGGGAGTGAGACAGTGTTGTTGTACAGTAACCGGGAGTGAGACAGTGTTGTTGTATAGTAACCGGGAGTGAGACAGTGTTGTTGTACACTAACTGAAAGCACAAACTGTCTCAGTTCCTCCGTGAACATGGTCCCCCCCTTTCACACAAATGGAAGCAAAACAAACACCTGGTGGAAAATGAAAATGACCACTGAAGGGAAGTGTACCTCAATGTCCTATTCCATCTCCTCCTGAGTGCTTTTAGAGAACCCTTGAGTGTGTCCCAAAGTGTCCCAAATGGCACCCTATTCCATATTTAGTGCACTACTTCTGACCAGGGCTGTTGTTTACTAAATAGGGACTAGGGTGCCATTTGGGTTGAAGCCTTGTGATTCTGGCAGCAAAGCAGGCTCCTTAACAACTTAATGAAGCCTGAGAGTCTGCTGACAACAGAGAGCGCAACACTGAGAAGAGAGAGGGAAAACAAATAAACCTGGCAACTTCTTCCTGTCTTTCTCTCTCTCAGTAACTTTTCTTCCAAGCAGAAATAGTTTGAGAGCCTTACAGAAGATTAAGGGGTTGAGAAGGAGGGAGGAAGGGGGCGGCAGGGATCTCTCTATTGTTCTCTCTCTCTGTCCTATGATGGAGGGATGGTGAGTTGTGTGGAGGCGGGAGCAGAGGAATGAATTCACCCTGTGTCAAGGACAAACTCCAGATGTGTGGGAGTGTTCTCGCTCTCTCTCTCGCTCTCTCTCTCGCTGGTTATCTATCACTGCTGAGGCTGGCTGTCAGGGAGCAGGCAGCACATTCTGACAACACACCCCTCCTGGCCTGTCAGACTAAACAGGAGTCATGTTCCAACACACCCCTCCTGGCCTGTCAGACTAAACAGGAGTCATGTTCCAACACACCCCTCCTGGCCTGTCAGACTAAACAGGAGTCATGTTCCGACACACCCCTCCTGGTCTGTCAGACTAAACAGGAGTCATGTTCCGACACGCCCCTCCTGGTCTGTCAGACTAAACAGGAGTCATGTTCCGACACGCCCCTCCTGGTCTGTCAGACTAAACAGGAGTCATGTTCCGACACGCCCCTCCTGGTCTGTCAGACTAAACAGGAGTCATGTTCCGACACGCCCCTCCTGGTCTGTCAGACTAAACAGGAGTCATGTTCCAACACGCCCCTCCTGGTCTGTCAGACTAAACAGGAGTCATGTTACAACACACCCCTCCTGGTCTGTCAGACTAAACAGGAGTCATGTTCCAACACGCCCCTCCTGGTCTGTCAGACTAAACAGGAGTCATGTTCCAACACGCCCCTCCTGGTCTGTCAGACTAAACAGAAGTCATGTTCCAACACGCCCCTCCTGGCCTGTCAGACTAAACAGGAGTCATGTTCCAACACGTCCCTCCTGGTCTGTCAGACTAAACAGGAGTCATGTTCCAACACGCCCCTCCTGGCCTGTCAGACTAAACAGGAGTCATGTTCCGACACGCCCCTCCTGGCCTGTCAGACTAAACAGGAGTCATGTTCCGACACGCCCCTCCTGCCCTGTCAGACTAAACAGGAGTCATGTTCCGACACGCCCCTCCTGGCCTGTCAGACTAAACAGGAGTCATGTTCCGACACGCCCCTCCTGGTCTGTCAGACTAAACAGGAGTCATGTTCCGACACGCCCCTCCTGGCCTGTCAGACTAAACAGGAGTCATGTTCCGACACGCCCCTCCTGGCCTGTCAGACTAAACAGGAGTCATGTTCCAACACACCCCTCCTGGTCTGTCAGACTAAACAGGAGTCATGTTCCAACACGCCCCTCCTGGTCTGTCAGACTAAACAGGAGTCATGTTCCAACACGCCCCTCCTGGTCTGTCAGACTAAACAGGAGTCATGTTCCAACACACCCCTCCTGCCCTGTCAGACTAAACAGGAGTCATGTTCCAACACACCCCTCCTAGTCTGTCAGACTAAACAGGAGTCATGTTCCAACACACCCCTCCTGGTCTGTCAGACTAAACAGGAGTCATGTTCCAACACACCCCTCCTGGTCTGTCAGACTAAACAGGAGTCATGTTCCGACACACCCCTCCTTGTCTGTCAGACTAAACAGGAGTCATGTTCCGACACGCCCCTCCTGGTCTGTCAGACTAAACAGGAGTCATGTTCCGACACGCCCCTCCTGGCCTGTCAGACTAAACAGGAGTCATGTTCCGACACGCCCCTCCTGGCCTGTCAGACTAAACAGGAGTCATGTTCCGACACGCCCCTCCTGGCCTGTCAGACTAAACAGGAGTCATGTTCCGACACGCCCCTCCTGGCCTGTCAGACTAAACAGGAGTCATGTTCCGACACGCCCCTCCTGGCCTGTCAGACTAAACAGGAGTCATGTTCCGACACGCCCCTCCTGGCCTGTCAGACTAAACAGGAGTCATGTTCCAACACACCCCTCCTGGCCAGTCAGACTAAACAGGAGTCATGTTCCAACACACCCCTCCTGGTCTGTCAGACTAAACAGGAGTCATGCTCCAACACACCCCTCCTGGCCTGTCAGACTAAACAGGAGTCATGTTCCAACACACTCCTCCTGGTCTGTCAGACTACACAGGAGTCATGTTCCAACACACCCCTCCTGGTCTGTCAGACTAAACAGGAGTCATGTTACAACACACGCCCCCTCTACTCACAATGGCACCCAGTACACACCACCTAACACACACCACTAAACACCTGCCACCCACACTGGAGGCCTGACTGATAATACACAGGCTAGGGGAGCACACAAAAGGTAGAAACTTCCTGGGAGATAACCTTGTGGGTTCCGTACTAGAGTTACCAAGGGAGGTGTACTACTGGAAACTTTCAAAGTTTACTTGTTTGGGTACTTCAGATTATCACGTGTCTAATAATCTCTGTCCCTCCATGTGGCCTTATCACATGTAAAATATATGAACTAATGAAATAAGATGATTTTAAAATAAAAAATGGA
The DNA here is from genome assembly GCF_901001165.1 of Salmo trutta. Taxonomy (NCBI): domain Eukaryota; kingdom Metazoa; phylum Chordata; class Actinopteri; order Salmoniformes; family Salmonidae; genus Salmo; species Salmo trutta. The sequence continues at coordinate 3,829,909 of NC_042995.1, read as the reverse complement.
ATGACAAAGCTGTAAAACATTATCCTAAATAAAAACAATCATTTTAGTGAATGCCCATGGTGTTTAATATGAAGGATTCAGCATGAAATATCTTTAGCATTTTTATTTTACTATGTCAATGTCTTTGTTGTAAATGTTTTGGCGTCAAACTGGAGGCAGTTGTGAAAAAAAGTCAATAGTTAGACCAGTTGCAGAGGTAATTGAAAATAATGACATTGTTGATTAGATGCTTTTTTCATTAATTACACTCTTTTCTCTTGAACCATATGGTCTCTCTACTAGAAACTCATTGACAATATCGACACAGATATAAAAATGAATACTATACGAATATATATTTTTTTAAGTTATTCAAGTATAAATTACCAAAGTGATGATAGATTGCCATAGATATTCTGTTAATTACCAAAATGACTGAAGATTCCATTAACTTTGGTCAATTACCAGTATCGTTACAACCCTATCCAGTACACCAGTGGTTACCTATTACCAGTATCGTTACAACCCTATCCGGTACACCAGTGGTTCCCTATTACCAGTATCGTTAGAACCCTATCCGGTACACCAGTGGTTCCCTATTACCAGTATCGTTACAACCCTATCCAGTACACCAGTGGTTCCCTATTACCAGTATCGTTAGAACCCTATCCGGTACACCAGTTGTTCCCTATTACCAGTATCGTTACAACCCTATCCAGTATACCAGTGGTTACCTATTACCAGTATCGTTACAACCCTATCCAGTACACCAGTGGTTCCCTATTACCAGTATCGTTACAACCCTATCTAGTACACCAGTGGTTCCCTATTACCAGTATCGTTACAACCCTATCCAGTACACCAGTGGTTCCCTATTACCAGTATCGTTACAACCCTATCCAGTACACCAGTGGTTACCTATTACCAGTATCGTTACAACCCTATCCAGTACACCAGTGGTTACCTATTACCAGTATCGTTACAACCCTATCCAGTACACCAGTGGTTACCTATTACCAGTATCGTTACAACCCTATCCAGTACACCAGTGGTTACCTATTACCAGTATCGTTACAACCCTATCCAGTACACCAGTGGTTCCCTATTACCAGTATCGTTACAACCCTATCCAGTACATCAGTGGTTACCTATTACCAGTATCGTTACAACCCTATCCAGTACACCAGTGGTTACCTATTACCAGTATCGTTACAACCCTATCCAGTACACCAGTGGTTACCTATTACCAGTATCGTTACAACCCTATCCAGTACACCAGTGGTTACCTATTACCAGTATCGTTACAACCCTATCCAGTACACCAGTGGTTACCTATTACCAGTATCGTTACAACCCTATCCAGTACACCAGTGGTTACCTATTACCAGTATCGTTACAACCCTATCCAGTACACCAGTGGTTCCCTATTACCAGTATCGTTACAACCCTATCCAGTACACCAGTGGTTCCCTATTACCAGTATCGTTACAACCCTATCCAGTACACCAGTGGTTACCTATTACCAGTATCGTTACAACCCTATCCAGTACACCAGTGGTTCCCTATTACCAGTATCGTTAGAACCCTATCCAGTACACCAGTGGTTACCTATTACCAGTATCGTTACAACCCTATCCAGTACACCAGTGGTTACCTATTACCAGTATCGTTACAACCCTATCCAGTACACCAGTGGTTACCTATTACCAGTATCGTTACAACCCTATCCAGTACACCAGTGGTTCCCTATTACCAGTATCGTTACAACCCTATCCAGTACACCAGTGGTTCCCTATTACCAGTATCGTTACAACCCTATCCAGTACACCAGTGGTTCCCTATTACCAGTATCGTTACAACCCTATCCAGTACACCAGTGGTTACCTATTACCAGTATCGTTACAACCCTATCCAGTACACCAGTGGTTCCCTATTACCAGTATCGTTACAACCCTTGCTGTTGCTGTCTCTGCCTTGCTGTCTCTGCCTTGCTGTCTCTGCCTTTCCGGTTCCCCTCTTTCCACTGGGATTCTCTGCCTCTAACCCTATTACAGGGGCTGAGTCACTGACTTACTGGTGTTCTTCCATGCCGTCCATGGGAGGGGTGCGTCACTTGAGTGGGTTGAGTCACTGACGTGGTCTTCCTGTCTGGGTTGGCGCCCCCCCTTGGGTTGTGCCATGGCGGAGATTTTTGTGGGCTATACTCGGCCTTGTCTTCGGACGGTAAGTTGGTGGTTGTAGACATCCCTCTAGTGGTGTGGGGGCTGTGCTTTGGCAAAGTGGGTGGGGTTATATCCTGCCTGTTTGGCCCTGTCCGGGGGTATCATCGGATGCGGCCAAAGTGTCTTCTGATCCCTCCTGTCTCAGCCTCCAGTATTTATGCTGCAGTAGTTTATGTGTCGGGGGGCTAGGGTCAGTCTGTTACATCTGGAGTATTCTCTTGTCTTATCCGGTGTCCTGTGTGAATTTAAATATGCTCTCTCTAATTCTCTCTTTCTCTCTTTCTTTCTTTCTCTCGGAGGACCTGAGCCCTAGGACCATGCCTCGGGACTACCTGGCATGATGACTCCTTGCTGTCCCCAGTCCACCTGGCCATGCTGCTGCTCCAGTTTCAACTGTTCTGCCTGTGGCTACGGAACCCTGACCTGTTCACCGGACGTGCTTGTTGCACCCTCGACAACTACTATGATTATTATTATTTGACCATGCTGGTCATTTATGAACATTTTAACATCTTGACCATGTTCTGCTATAATATCCACCCGGCACAGCCAGAAGAGGACTGGCCACCCCTCATAGCCTGGTTCCTCTCTAGGTTTCTTCCAAGGTTTTTGGCCTTTCTAGGGAGTTTTTCCTAGGGAGTTTTTCCTAGCCACCGTGCTTCTTTCACATGCATTGCTTGCTGTTTGGGGTTTTAGGCTGGGTTTCTGTACAGCACTTTGAGATTTCAGCTGATATACGAAGGGCTATATAAATAAATTCGATTTGATTTGACCAGTGGTTCCCTATTACCAGTATCGTTACAACCCTATCCAGTACACCAGTGGTTCCCTATTACCAGTATCGTTACAACCCTATCCAGTACACCAGTGGTTACCTATTACCAGTATCGTTAGAACCCTATCCAGTACACCAGTGGTTCCCTATTACCAGTATCGTTACAACCCTATCCAGTACATCACTGGTTACCTATTACCAGTATCGTTACAACCCTATCCAGTACACCAGTGGTTCCCTATTACCAGTATCGTTACAACCCTATCCAGTACACCAGTGGTTCCCTATTACCAGTATCGTTACAACCCTATCCAGTACACCAGTGGTTACCTATTACCAGTATCGTTACAACCCTATCCAGTACACCAGTGGTTCCCAACCAGGGGTACTAGGACCTCTTGGGGTACTTGGCTTATCATCAGGGGGTACTTGAGAAGACTCATGAGACCATAGGTTTTTACTGGTAAAATGCACACAAGGGGGTACTTCAGGCAGGGCAAAATTCAGTTGGTGGTACAGTAACCGAAGAAGGTTTGGAACCACTCCAGCACACTGTACTCAGATTGGTATGATAGTTTGTGTAAAGAATATATGGTTTGATGCAAAATCCATGACGTCTGTCTTGGGCCCATTTTACTGCAGCATGAGTAAACAAAACCCCAAAATAAGGTAAAAGGTTGAGGTAATAGAGAAATTAACATTCTTCTAAAAGTTGCTTAGTACATCTAGTAATCTAACTTCCTTCTTGACCTGACCCTAGATAGGACTTCTGGACAGAGAGAACAAGTTGATCACGTCCAAAACATTGACTTAGTCCCTCACAGCCATGCAGCGGCCCAGAGTGCAACTCGCGGTAGATCAGCTGGAGGACATTGTGACATGTCTGGGCTTCTGTATGGTCTGTGTCAGCAACCTGGCCTTTCTCCCACAGGTGAGGTGAGAGTGGTCTGAGCTGGTTAGCTAGTGTACACAGAGACAGGAGCTGCATCAATACAGTCGATCCATCAGCATTGTGTATCCAGGGGCCCGAGGGTAACGACTCCCATACCAGAGGCCCCTTAGTGTTTTCACTGTGAGCTCTCTCTATTTCTGTCTAATATCTAACCAGGGAGATAAGAGTGGTGTGGTATAATGTTGTACTGTACTGTAGCATGTAGCATTAGTACACTGTACTATCCTGTAAACAACAGTCGATTTTTACAGTTAATTGCTTTCACTGCAACAGGTTCTCAAACATGAAGATTTTCACATTATGTTTGCAAGTACTGCTGAACTGTACAGTAACTTAACTCTTAAAAGTACATTCTTTATCATCACCATGCAGTTTCAGCCGGTGAGCTGATAACCCGTAAGGGTAAGATATGAATAGCATGTTGGACTGGCCAGTAGCAGCAGTAGTGTGATATTTCCCAGCCCTCTACATTACATGATGGGGATGGTTTCTGTCTAAAGTTTTTTTTTCTGCGTCTCAGTGACAAGAGTGATATATCACGCCTCCCGGGTGGCGCAGTGGTCTAAGGCACTGCATCGCAGTGCTAGCTGTGCCACTAGAGAGATTGACACGGTAGCCAGGTTTCTGACGACACATTTGGTGTGGCTGGCTTCCGGGTTAAGTGGGCATTGTGTCAAGAAGCAGTGTGCCTTGGTTGGGTTGTGTTTCGGGGGACGCACGGCTCTCAACCTTCGCCTCTCCCGAGTCCATACGGGAGTTGTAGCGATGGGACAAGACTGTAACTACCAATTGGATACCACGAAATTGGGGAGAAAAACGGGAGAAAAATAAATAAATATATCAAATAAAAAAAGAGTGATATATCACACAGTCAGTAGGTGGCATTTAGCTAGCCAATAAAACGACAGCTTATCAACGGCACTAAGCTGAATAAAAGCAGCTTGTTCTCGCCACACACACACACACAAAAGCAGGCAGGCAGGCAGGCAGGCAGGCACACACACAAACACACCACACACAAACACCACACACAGTACACTCTTGAGCCACGCTCTCTTGTCGTGGTCTGCCGTGTTTTGTTTACATGGAATCTATTCATAGGCCTGGGTTATTTTGTGTTGGCTGAAACCCCATACCACTCCATATCAGTGCTTTGAACTGAGCACTGTCTAAAGCACACACACTATGTAGCAGCTATATTAAGCAAACAACAGACCTGGGATGACTAATTATGAAAAAGTCCCCACCTTCCCCACTTCCTGTTTCCATCAACTGAGTCAGACGTTAGCTCGATGACTGGGGGCCGGTATGATGATATTGACAAGTGGGGGAGTGGGAGGGTTGTCGAATGAGAGGGAGGGGAGGGTTACGGTGCTGTCCAATAGCGGAGCCGGTAAATGAGGCTTGGAGCTCCAGTGCCATGTGGATTCATGGGGATTTCCAGCTCCCAGGCCTAATCCATTCTCTAATAGAATCATTTCCTCAGAGTGGTGACGGCAGAGACGGGTTGATGTTGATTATGTTCAGTTAGGGAGAGCCACATGTTACTGTGTGTGCTCAATAGACTGGGGCGGTCACACACATAACTGCAGGCACGGGTGTGCACACACACACATACACAGTTCAGGAATGTTTGGCCTTGTGCATTTGTGTGTGACCGTGTGTGGATGTGTGTGGCAAGAGAGAGAGAGTGAGAGACGGAAAGAGAAAGAGAGAAAGTCCTTCATGTCAAAGTGTGCTATTTATTTTCTGTCGTCTATAGTGTGGTGAAGCTCTGAGTCAGAGTATAGCAGCAGTGCCGGCAGTAGATCTTTGACAGAGGTCCCATTGAAATGTTGTCAGCTCAACAGAATAGCTGTCTACTTGATTTATGAAGCCATCTAACTGCCTGCACACACACACACACACACATGCGCACACACGCCCGCCCGCACACACACACACACACAGACACACACACACACACACACACGAGGCAGGCCAAAAACACCTTTGTCTTTGCGTAACAGGTTGGCATGTTTGATAAGAAAATGGCTTGTGTGCGTACACACAGCACACACAGTCACGTTGTTCAACAATAATATCAGAACTGCTTGTGGAATTACTGGTGGACTAGGAGCCCAGATACCATACAATACTTCAATATAGATTACCCTGTAGTGATGAGGAACAGTTCGTTCTTTAGATCTGCCTCAGCCAGGAACCGTTAGTGGTTTAGATCTGCCTCAGCCAGGAACAGTTAGTGGTTTAGGTCTGCCTCAGCCAGGAACAGTTAGTGGTTTAGATCTGCCTCAGCCAGGAACAGTTAGTGGTTTAGATCTGCCTCAGCCAGGAACCGTTAGTGGTTTAGATCTGCCTCAGCCAGGAACAGCTAGTGGTTTAGATCTGCCTCAGCCAGGAACAGCTAGTGGTTTAGGTCTGCCTCAGCCAAGAACAGCTAGTGGTTTAGGTCTGCCTCAGCCAAGAACAGCTAGTGGTTTAGGTCTGCCTCAGCCAGGAACAGTTAGTGGTTTAGATCTGCCTCAGCCAGGAACAGTTAGTGGTTTAGATCTGCCTCAGCCAGGAACAGTTAGTGGTTTAGATCTGCCTCAGCCAGGAACAGTTAGTTCTTTAGATCTGCCTCAGCCAGGAACAGTTAGTGGTTTAGATCTGCCTCAGCCAGGAACAGTTAGTGGTTTAGATCTGCCTCAGCCAGGAACCGTTAGTGGTTTAGATCTGCCTCAGCCAGGAACAGCTAGTGGTTTAGGTCTGCCTCAGCCAGGAACAGTTAGTGGTTTAGATCTGCCTCAGCCAGGAACAGCTAGTTCTTTAGATCTGCCTCAGCCAGGAACCGTTAGTGGTTTAGATCTGCCTCAGCCAGGAACCGTTAGTGGTTTAGGTCTGCCTCAGCCAAGAACAGTTAATGGATCAGGTCTGCCTCAGCCAGGAACACCTAGTGGTTTAGGTCCACCTCAGCCAGGAACCGTTAGTGGTTTAGGTCTGCCTCAGCCAGGAACAGTTAGTGGTTTAGGTCTGCCTCAGCCAGGAACAGCTAGTGGTTTAGGTCTGCCTCAGCCAGGAACAGCTAGTGGTTTAGGTCTGCCTCAGCCAAGGAGAAGGATATGCACTCAATACTGTCAGCTGTAGGGCTGGGAATTTCCAGGGACCTCACAATACGATTATATAATGATACTTAGGTGCCGATACGATATGTGTTGCAATTCACATGATTCTCACGATTCTATATGTATCGTGATTCGATACTGCGATTTTATTGTGATTTGATGTTCGAAACATATTGCTCTCTACCTGTCTGCTACAGAGAGACAAGAGAGAATATGTTTATTTTCGTTTTTTTTATCAGTCATGGAAATAAAAGTGTTGAAAACATGTTGGCTCACCATTTAAAAAGGAGCTAGAAAACAAGCTATAGGATGGATAATACCAGTTTTTCCGCAGGTATAGCCGATTAGCTCTAGCTAAATAGCAACAACAACAAAAAATACATATATCAATATTATTATTTGGAAATCGATTTTTTGATTGAAAGTATCGATATAATATTTTCCAACATAATATTGCGATATGTAACTATCGATTTCCCCCCCACCCCCGTTATTAGTTAGTTGTGGATACGGTAATAAAACAAGTCTTCACACTACCCTGTTTTGGAAAACAACCATGCTGATGTCAGGAGGGGACTGGCAGAAATAGAACGCCCCCCCCCCTTCCCAGGAGGGCGAGAAGGAGAGAGGGAGTGAAGGAGTGTCATGGAGAATGAGAATATTTTCAGCCCCATTTCCTAGGAATCCTACAAGGCTTGTCTCGTCTGTTCCCTGAGCAAACAGAAAGGTCCTAGTGCCTCTCTTCCACCCCACCCCTCCCTATGTGAGGTTTTTTGTTTAGAGAGAGAGAGAGAGAGAGAGAGAGAGAGAGAGAGAGAGAGAGAGAGAGAGAGAGAGAGAGAGAGAGAGAACACACACACAGGCCACTGTGTTATCCTGCATCTGAGGATCATATGGGATCGATACCCTGGCCGCAGAAAATCTAATTCCAGACCTTTATTCCTTTATTCATTTATCAGCCAACTCTCTTTGTCCTGTGTTGTCCTTGAATCTCTCTCTCTCAGCGCCAGATAAAAGGCAGAGGTAGCTGGGCACAGCTGTTACTGTCGGTCGCTGGCCTATTTGTTTGTTGATAGGCTCCTTAATAATAAAATAAACACTGTCTCACTTGTTTCGTACAAGAGTATCTTATCCTTCCTCTTGGCTTTGGCTAAAATATATTTACATCCTATTTAACCAACAAGACCTCTTCAGTATTCAACGTTTGTCCAGGGGGGATAAACGTCAAATTGCAACAGTTAAGTTTAGGCATTAATTCCGACTGGTTAAGGTTTGGGATAGGCTTCTAAATAAACTTTCTAGAGTCACTGTCTCAATGATGAAGATGAAGCGTGGGCTACTCACCGGTGATGGCCGACGATGAAGATGAAGCGTGGGCTACTCACCGGTGATGGCCGACGATGAAGATGAAGCGTGGGCTACTCACCGGTGATGGCCGACGATGAAGATGAAGCGTGGGCTACTCACCGGTGATGGCCGATGAGCTTGTTCCAACAGCCAATCTCAAGATAAGCTACTCTGAAAAACAGTGCTGTTCGCTCAGAATTGCTATAAAGTCATTGAGAAAGAAATTGTTAGCTTCAACAGACAGATTCGTGTCATCTTTTCAATAGTAGGCATTTGCTTTACAAACTGTATTTTTTTTCACGATTCTACTTTGAATTTTGCACAGGCAAACTGTAAAGTGTATTTAGTAGCCTACTGTAGCCTATAATATACTGCTCAAAAAAATAAAGGGAACACTTAAACAACACAATGTAACTCCAAGTCAATCACACTTCTGTGAAATCAAACTGTCCACTTAGGAAGCAACACTGATTGACAATAAATGTCACATGCTGTTGTGCAAATGGAATAGACAACAGGTGGAAATTATAGGCAATTAGCAAGACACCCCCAATAAAGGAGTGGTTCTGCAGGTGGTGACCACAGACCACTTCTGAGTTCCTATGCTTCCTGGCTGATGTTTTGGTCACTTTTGAATGCTGGCGGTGCTTTCACTCTAGTGGTAGCATGAGACGGAGTCTACAATCCACACAAGTGGCTCAGGTAGTGCAGCTCATCCAGGATGGCACATCAATGCGAGCTGTGGCAAGAAGGTTTGCTGTGTCTGTCAGCGTAGTGTCCAGAGCATGGAGGCGCTACCAGGAGACAGGCCAGTACATCAGGAGATGTGGAGGAGGCCGTAGGAGGGCAACAACTCAGCAGCAGGACCGCTACCTCCGCCTTTGTGCAAGGAGGAGCAGGAGGAGCACTGCCAGAGCCCTGCAAAATGACCTCCAGCAAGCCACAAATGTGCATGTGTCTGCTCAAACAGTCAGAAACAGACTCCATGAGGGTGGTATGAGGGCCCGACGTCCACAGGTGGGGGTTGTGCTTACAGCCCAACACCGTGCAGGACGTTTGGCATTTGCCAGAGAACACCAAGATTGGCAAATTCTCCACTGGCGCCCTGTGCTCTTCACAGATGAAAGCAGGTTCACACTGAGCACATGTGACAGACGTGACAGAGTCTGGAGACGCCGTGGAGAACGTTCTGCTGCCTGCAACATCCTCCAGCATGACCGGTTTGGTTGTGGGTCAGTCATGGTGTGGGGTTGCATTTCTTTGGGGGGCCGCACAGCCCTCCATGTGCTCGCCAGAGGTAGCCTGACTTTCATTAGGTACCGAGATGAGATCCTCAGGAACCTTGTGAGACCATATGCTGGTGCGGTTGGCCCTGGGTTCCTCCTAATGCAAGACAATGCTAGACCTCATGTGGCTGGAGTGTGTCAGCAGTTCCTGCAAGAGGAAGGCATTGATGCTATGGACTGGCCCGCCCGTTCCCCAGACCTGAATCCAATTGAGCACATCTGGGACATCATGTCTCGCTCCATCCACCAACGCCACGTTGCACCACAGACTGTCCAGGAGTTGGCGGATGCTTTAGTCCAGGTCTGGGAGGAGATCCCTCAGGAGACCATCCGCCACCTCATCAGGAGCATGCCCAGGCGTTGTAGGGAGGTCATACAGGCACGTGGAGGCCACACACTACTGAGCCTCATTTTGACTTGTTTTAAGGACATTAGATCAAAGTTGGATCAGCCTGTAGTGTGGTTTTCCACTTTAATTTTGAGTGTGACTCCAAATCCAGACCTCCATGGGTTGATAAATTGGATTTCCATTGATTATTTTTGTGTGATTTTGTTGTCAGCACATTCAACTATGTAAAGAAAAAAGTATTTAATAAGATTATTTCATTCATTCAGATCTAGGATGTGTTATTTTAGTGTTCCCTTAATTTTTTTGAGCAGTGTATATAGTACCAGTCAAATGTTTGGACACACATACTCATTCAAAGGTTTTTCTTTATTTTTACTATTTTCTACATTGTGGAATAATAGTGAAGACATCAAAAGTATGAAATAACACATATGGAATCATGCAGTAATCAAAAAAGTGTAAAATAAATCAAAATATATTTTATATTTGAGATTCTTCAAAGTAGCCACCCTTTGCCTTGATGACAGATTTGCACACTCTTGGGATTCTCTCAACCACCTTCATGAGGTAGTCACCTGGAGTTCATTTCAGTTAACAGGTGTGCCTTGTTAAAAGTTAATTTGTAGAATTTCTTTCCTTCTTAATGCGTTTGAACCAATCAGTTCTGTTTTGACAAGGTAGGGTTGGTATACAGAAGATAGCCATATTTGGTAAAAGACCAATTCCATATTACAGCTCAAATAAGCAAAGAGAAACAACAGTCCATCATTACTTTAAAACATGAAGGTCAGTCAATCCGGAAAATTTGAAGTGCAATCGCAAAAACCATCAAGCGCTATGATGAAACTGTCTCTTATGAGGACCGCCACAGGAAAGGAAGACCCAGAGTTACCTCTGCTGCAGAGGATAAGTTCATTCGAATTACAGTACCAGCCTCAGAAATCGGCAATTAACTGCACCTTAGATTGCAGCCCAAATAAATGCTTCACAGAGTTCAAGTAACAGACACATCTCAACATCAACTGTTCAGAGGAGACTGCGTGAATTAGGACTTTATGGTCAAATTGCTGCAAAGAAATTACTACTAAAGCACACCAAAAAGAAGAAGAGACTTGCTTGGGCCAAGAAACACGAACAATGGACATTAGGCCAGTGGAAATCTGTTCTTTGGTCTGATGAGTCCAAATTTGAGATTTTTGGTTCCAGAGACGGCGGTTGGAACGGATGATCTCTGCATGTGTGGTTCCCACCGTGAAGCATGGAGGAGGAGGTGTGATGGTGTGGGGGTGCTTTGCTGGTGACACTGTCTGTGATTTATTTAGAATTCAAGGTACACTTAACCAGCATGTCTACCACAGCATTCTGCAGCGATACGCCATCCCTTCTGGTTTGCGCTTATTGGGACTAAAACACACCTCCAGGCTGTGTAAGGGCTATTTGACCAAGAAAGAGAGTGATGGACCTGGCCTCCACAATCCCCTGACCTTAACCCAATTGAGATGGTGTGGGATGAATTGGACCGTAGAGTGAGGTAAAAGCAGCCAACAAGTGCTCAGCATATGTAGGAACTCCTTCAAGACTGTTGGAAAAGCATTCCAGGTGACTACCTCATGAAGCTGGTTGAGAGAATGCCAAGAGTGTGCAAAGCTGTCACCTGGGTGGCTACTTTGAAGAATCTAAAATCAAAAATATATTTGTGTTATTTCATAGTTGTGATGTATTCACTATTATTCTACAATGTTGAAAATAGTAAAAATAAAGAAAACCCTTGAATGAGTAGGTGTGTCCAAACTTTTGACTGGTAGTGTATATATATAGCCTCCACTATACAGTATATATATAGACACAGTATATTCCTCCTAATATTGTACAATCAGTGTGTCTCTTCATTGGCCTGGGCTATTGTTTTCATTGCTATCAGTTTGTCACTGAGAGTAGCCACTCATTTTGTGGTATTACAAAAGATTCTTCTATCATGTAAATGACGTAGAATTACATGAAATGCGTTCATAAAAGGCAAAACCCTTTTCCAGACCCTGCAACAACACAAAATCCTGTGTGGAAATCCTGCTCAACTGTGTGCCACTACACAAATGCGATTATAGACGCTTTATTAAAAAGGAGATTTTTTTACATTGATTTTTAACCTCCACCCCCCTCCCAGCATCCCAAATCAAGACAAAAACATTCAGGTCACGGTGCCAGTAGCTGATATTGCTCAGAGGGTTATGTAGAGGTGAGGGTACGTGACAGACATGAGCATACTGCCATGCTACCTACTGTGCCCCACACCCCCACCATGCACCAGCCTTCAGATTATTGTGCAACACTGCTAGACACATTGTGTTCCACAATGACTGACCCAATTCAAGGCAGGACAAACACACAGGGTAGGCAAATAACTAGCATATATATTTCATTGACATGGCTTTATGAGGCATGACGAAAACAACCTTATAAATCACAATGACATGGCGTCCTTATCAACACAAACCCCATTGGAGGCTGGTGGGAGGAGCTATAGGAGGACGGGCTCATTGTAATGGCTGGAATGGAATAAATGTTTTGACTCTGTTCCACTAATAAATCCTCTTAAGGATTTAACCCTTTTTTTCAGTTTTTGCCTAAAATGACATACCCAAATCTAAATGCCTGTAGCTCAGGACCTGAAGCAATTCATGTAGGAGAATATAACACATTAGATCTGGTAAAAGATAATACAAAGACAAAAAACATGGGTTTTTATTTTTTTTATCATCTTTGAAATGCAAGAGAAAGGCCATCATGTATTTTTCCAGGTTAGGTGCAATTTAGATTTTGGCAGCAGTGTATGTGCAAAGTTTAGACTGATCCAATGAATCACTGCATTTCTGTTCAAAATGTTGTATCAAGCCCAAATGTACCTAATTGGTTTATTGATACATTTTAAATTCATAACTGTGGACTCTCCTCAAACAATAGCATGGTATTCTTTCACTGTAATAGCTACTGTGAATTGGACAGTGCAGTTAGATTAACAAGAATGTAAGCTTTCTGCCCATATCAGATATGTCTATGTCCTGGGAAATGTTCTTGTTACTTACAACTTCATGCTAATCACATTAGCTCAACCGTCCCGCGGGGGGACACCGATCCCATAGAGGTTAATTCCATTCCAGCCATTACAATGAGTCCGTCCTCCTATAGCTCCTCCCACCAGCCTTCACTGACAAACACCTAGTGTGTAACCAGAAGAGTTCTCTCATCAGTTCTCTAAACAATATGACAATGGCTCCACATGTTTATATAAAAGCTTCAGCGTAACTTTGTCTAAGGAGCCAATATGTTCTCACTAACATAGTAATGAACCATCTGAAACCAAGAACTTTCTAATTGCTTTTCCCCTCCTCTCTCACTCCTCTATCTCTCTTTATTTGTGGTCCGTCTCACTCTCTCTCTACCAGTCTCTCTCTCTCTCTAACAGTAGGTTTGGTGGTTACTTAGCAACCCTCCCAGCAAACTGCCAGAGGACAAAGCGAGGGAGGAGAGGTGAAGGAGAGGTGGAGCTGGGACAATCCCTCTCTCTCCCTCCCTCCCCTGGGAGAGGTACTCAGACTTAACCCTTTGTGCTCCTCTCACACCGGCTAGCTCAGATATAACCTCGCTTTTATGCTCAGTCCCCTCTCAAGGGAAATAACTTCAGAGGGGATAGGCTTAAAGGGATGGAGAAAATATCTCTCTCCCTCTCTCTCCCCTGGACTACTCCCCCTCTCTCTCCCCTGGTCTGCTCCCCCACTCTCTCCCCTGGTCTGCTCCCCCACTCTCTCCTCTGGTCTGCTCTCCCTCGCTCTCTCTCCCCTGGTCTGCTCCCCCACTCTCTCCCCTGGTCTGCTCCCCCACTCTCTCCCCTGGTCTGCTCTCCCGCTCTCTCTGCTGTCGGTCACTCAGACACAGTAGAGTGGTTGGGGCAGAGAGCAGAGAGCTTGTCAGACGTCAGACAGCGATGGAGAGAGAGAGAGAGAGAGAGGCCGATCCACAGACCGCTAACCTACCGTACATGGCCTCCTCTGCACACACATCACAGCTAAATCTTACATGTTTACCAGATCTAATTATCACCGAATGGATGTTGAAATCATCCAATAAGGAGCCATACACTTAGAGGTACTGTATGTCCAATAACAATCAGTTGGGGTCAAGAGAGGTCAAAAGGCTTGACCCACCATGGATTGCACTCTAAATGACATTGTAACATCTTTAGGTCCATGTATTGATTTTTGGCACAGATTGTCAGCCACTGATAAATGTCACTTCTGACCATGTGGTCAAGTGGAATATAAAACCAATGCCCTCCAGGGTTGGGGTCAGTTCCATTCAGATGCTGTCCATTACTGGGAATAATTGGAATTCCAATTCAAGAGATGAAAAGGGTCCCTTATTTCCCAACCTGGAGTTTTGTAGTTGATAAGATTTTATTTCAAATCACAACCGAACCCTGGTGCCAATACTAAAAGACTGGTATAACAATATACGCACGCACGCACGCACCCCCCCCCCACACACACACGTATACAGTCATTATCTTTTCCACTGAACAACACCAATTAAACCACCCTTCCCTCTCTCCCTCTCTCCCTCTCTCTCTGTGTAGATGTTATACAAGCCATCAGTACATTCACACCTCCCTCACAGTAAAAAACATGTTGTTCAGTTTGTTCCTCTAGCATTAATACACATGATAATCCCTTTAGGAGAGGTTATCATCAGCAGGAGTCTGGCTACAGCTTGTACCACAGGAGGTTGGTGGCACCTTAATTGGGGAGGACGGGCTCGTGGTAATGGCTGGAGCAGAATCAGTGGAATGGTATCAAATACATCAACACATGGTTTCCATTGTTTCCAGGTGTTTGATGCCATTCCATTTGCTCCGTTCCAGGCATTATTATGAGCTGTCCTCCCCTCAGCAGCCTCCACTGGTGTGTGTGTGTGTAGTCATGGCGACTCACAGTTCAATCCCCTACTTCTCTCTCGGTGTGAGTCATGTTCTCAAGCCCGCTCCGTGCGCGTGTTTCTGTGCGCGTGAGCATCCAGCGCAGGAAAGAAGGTCGGCACTAATTGAATTAGCCACTTCTGTCCTGGCAATGGGCCTGGCTGGCTGGCTGGCTGGCTGGCTGGCTGACTCACTGGCTGGCTGATGAAGGACTGTAGATAATCATTACGCCGCACCAACACAGAGACAGAGAGCGAGAGAAAGAAAGGGGAAGAGAGAGAGCGGCGATGGGCAGAATTGATTGGTAGGGCTTTGATTTACAGCAACACCCACCCCCAGAGACATGCTTGTGGGATGAGAAATGATACGAGGGGGAGGGATGGAGTGTGTCAGGGGCACGAGGGAGGGGGAAGGTGGGAGGGTTGGAGTGTGTCAGGGGCAAGAGGGTTGAGGGGGGAGGGATGGAGTGTGTCAGGGGCAAGAGGGTTGAGGGGGGAGGGATGGAGTGTGTCAGGGGCAAGAGGGAGAGGGGGGAAGGATGGAGTGTGTCAGGGGCAAGAGGGAGGGGAGGGGGGGTGAAAGGGTTGGAGTGTGTGTCAGGTTCAAGAGGGAGGGGGGGTGGAAGGGTTGGAGTGTGTGTCAGGGGCAAGAGGGAGGGGGGGGAGGGGGGGTGGAAGGGTTGGAGTGTGTGTCAGGTTCAAGAGGGAGGGGGGGTGGAAGGGTTGGAGTGTGTGTCAGGGGCAAGAGGGAGGGGGGGGGAGGGGGGTGGAAGGGTTGGAGTGTGTGTCAGGTTCAAGAGGGAGGGGGGGTGGAAGGCTTGGAGTGTGTGTCAGGGGCAAGAGGGAGGGGGGGGGAGGGGGGGTGGAAGGGTTGGAGTGTGTGTCAGGGGCAAGAGGGAGGGGGGGGGTGGAAGGGTTGGAGTGTGTGTCAGGGGCACGAGGGAGGGGGGGTTGGGAGGGTTGGAGTGTGTGTCAGGGGGTGGAAGGGTTGGAGTGTGTGTCAGGGGCAAGAGGGAGGGGGGTGGGAGGGTTGGAGTGTGTGTCAGGTGCAAGAGGGAGGGGGGTGGGAGGGTTGGAGTGTGTGTCAGGGGCAAGAGGGAGGGGGGTGGAAGGGTTGGAGTGTGTGTCAGGGGCAAGAGGGAGGGGGGGTGGGAGGGTTGGAGTGTGTGTCAGGGGCAAGAGGGAGGGGAGGAGGGGTGAATCTAAATAAGATGCTGACAACTCTGTATAACCCAACTGAGACATCCCTCCAGTGTTATGGAGGCTCTGAGTCAGCTGGTCAGCTTTGATTGGACAGAAATGCAGTGCTCAGTAGCCGCAGCCCATCAGCAGTCCTTTCTGTTCAGAGAGCCAGTGGTTTGAATGCCAGGTCTGCAGTGGCAGGAATGGACTGCGTTAGCCCACATAGCTAGCGGAAACCTCAAAGACCTTGTTTCCTCTTTCGTTTCAGGACTAGGGTGGTATGTCCCCAGACTGTCAGATACACACAGGGCCAGTGATTGCTCTCTTGTAGCACGGAGCCTCGGTGGAGTTATCGCTGCCATCGCTCATCTTCTGGAGCCAAGCAGACCAGCATGGTGTCCCCTGGAGAGATAGGAGGCCCAATCACACTGTACTGCACAGTCCTCTGGCCTTCACAACTCTGTTAACACACACACACACACACACAGCCTCTCAGGAAGAACACAGCTAATAGTCCTCTCATTATGGCGTCAATACAAATCAATGCTGTCTGCACTGGGAAACATGAACATTCATAGACATGATTGAGCTGCTGGCCGAGGTGTGTGTGATGTGACTGAGTGTATTTGTGTGTGTGCATGTGTGTTTGCGTGCGTGTGTGTGAGGGGGCCTCTCAAGGGGACACTGGAGAGGATCCCCACCCACCCAGTCTAGCCCCAGAGGTAAAGGGTTAATTAAAAGCTAATTAGGTAGAAAATAAAGGCCAGCATCTCCATTTCCGCTGTGCTGAACACAATTTTCCAATTGGATAGAGACTTGCACTATCTGCGTCCAATGGGAGAGACACATTACCAATTATGAGGCTTGATAAACACCAATACTCTCCCCCACTTCACCCTACTCCCTTCTTTTAATATCCATATTCTCCTCGCTCTCTCGTTTCCTGCGTTCCCCACACAGCTCTCTAACTCGCCAGCTCTTTTAAAAATCATGCAAATTAGCCACATTCAAAGGGAAAATGCATCGTAACATGAACAACTTATGCATATTTCAGAGAGCAGGAAATCGTGCCTGAGAAGAGAGGGGGGATGGAGAGAGGGGGAAAGGGAGAGGGAGAGAGGGAAAGGGAGAGAGGAGGGGAGAGAAAGAGAGAGAGGGGGAAAGGGAGAGGGAGAGAGAGAGGGAAAGGGAGAAAGAGAGAGAAAGACAGAGAGAGAAAGTGATAATATCAGCTTAATGACATATCTTACATCCACTGCTTCCTGCTCCACTTTCCTTAATGAAGGCAGACACAGAAATATTGCTAATGTGCTGAAATGGGAAAGGGCCTATAATGATTTCTAATTCAAGAGGAAGTTAGGAACGTGCCAAAAAACAGTATACTTAATTACAGACTGGCAGTCTGTCGTTCTATGACTGAGTTTAATCACACTCTTATTTGTCATGGCCAATTTAGCATCCTGTGTGTCAACTCAGGCATTTAAAGGTACAGTACAAGTCATGCTAGCTACAAATCATGAGCTTTATCAACGTCCCTTTACAGTTTCACTATAGACTTCCATACTCCTGCAACATTGTCTTTTTCTCTCATGTGGGTGTTAAGACTACAGTGATGCATCTCACCACAATCCTATAACAATATCCAAGGGACATTACGTCTAAATGGTATAGTTCACCCAGATTACTAAATGACACATTGGTTTCCTTACTCTATAAGCAGTCTACGGAAAAGGTATGACAGCAATTCATGCTTTGGTTTTATTTCCCTGGCACTGCTTCTAAATGTTAATGTTTTAGCATTTGTGGCATAAATCGCATTCAAGTCATGGTACCGATATTAGTATTTTGTTGCACATGGAAACAGTGCCAGGGAAGCTAAACCAAAGCATGGATAGCTAGCTGTCTGCTGTCGTACCTTGTCCATAGACTGCATACAAGGAAACCAATACCTAATTTTGCAATTTGGGTGAATTATCCTTTTACATCCCTTCAGATGTTTGCTCACAAAGACAACGTCAGTTGATACAGTCTGGAAAGGGAGCCAAACTGACCTGAGGATGCAGCTCAACGCTAGCATTGTATTCATCATGTACTGTAGCGCTGCTCTCCTGAACAGATCCTTCTGTATAGAAACCCACTGTATGTATGTTTAAGACAAAGACCTTGATCTAAAGACTTCTCAGTTGGTAAAACATGGCGATTGCAACACCAGGATAGTGGGTTTGATTCCCGGGACCACCAGTTCTTAAAATGAATGCACGCATGACTGTAAGTTGCTTTGGATGAAAGCGTCTGCTAAATGACATGGGTTATTATTATATTAACAGTGAACATTTAATCCTTTCCGTTGCTACTTAACACAGTTGGCCACTACTGCATTATCTGTTTTCACGTCTGAGACAATCAAACAAACGGGCTGAACTGTGGTACACTGGGGTGATATGATCAAACAAGACTCGAGTGAACTGGGGTGACAGTGTTGTATGTGGAAAAAATAGCTGAAAATATAGTCAGAAATGTTGTGATTGACTACAATAGATGGCAAAGTACTGCCTAGATTCTATTTCTCCACAGCAACAGACAGTCATCCCTGGTGACTGGCAGAGATGCTTTGCCAGCACAATGCCACCTCATATAAGATTATCAGGTGTGACATATCTCCCTTCGAGGGCGAAGGTCACCTACTGTACCTGTCTGACTAGATATACAGAATAATCTATGCTGTCAGAGAGGGTCAAGGGGTTTAGCTGTTGTCAAGGCAACCTTTGAAATGAGAGAGTAAGTGGATAGGTGTTGGAACACTTTTCCATCTCAAAGGAATTTGTCTATTTCAGAATTACTGCATCCACTGGAGTTGAGAGGTAGATGATGCAATTACATCTAGGAGTTATGAAATTGCCATCTCGTGACTTTGGTTTAGAATTCTAAAAAAATATAGCGTACCATAACTTTAAGCACAGGACACACAGAAATCCAAAGGCCTAGTGAATCAAAACAATCCCCTACTAAATGACAATACTAAAGGCCTACTGAATGTAATACAGCTGTATTAGACCTAAACAGTGTAGAATTCCACTTTGTGTTCATTTCTTTTATTTTTTCCGATTGACGCGGATGGAGATGAGAGGCTGGTGAGATATTTGGGAGCTGGCTGTGAATGGCAGACAGTCAAGTAGAAAGGTTGTGTCACAGCCTAGTGGTTAGAGCGTTGGACTAGTAACCGAAAGGTTGCAAGATTGAATCCCCGAGCTGACAAGGTAAAAATCTGTCGTTCTGCCCCTGAACAAGGCAGTTAACCCACTGTTCCTAGGCCGTCATTGAAAATAAGAATTTGTTCTTAACGGACTTGTCTAGTAAAATAAAATTACAGCCAGGTCCAAATCTGGCCAGTGACTTTAATCTCATGTCCAGACATACAGTACTGCACTGGCCTAATAATCGTCCCAGCACCACACCAGAACACAGGCCATATGTGGTTGGCAACTCTTTAGATAAGCCCAACAGGGAAAGGGGTTCAAGGACGATCAAGTATCTGAAGGATTTGGATCTTGTACCTCAGAGGTCGACTGTCTAATAGTTTTATCCCGGATACATGGAATCCCACAACCTAGAAGAATCTTGGAATCAACAGTACTGCATAAGAGGTATTTCTAGCCAACTGGAAATGGACCCGTTTGAGTTCCTGTGAATGTTTGATTGCCTGACCTTTGTGTGACCTCAGATGACCTTATTGACAAATTCCTATTTGCCCAGAATATACAGTGGGTATAGAAAGTCACCACCCCCTTTCAAAATGTTCACCTTTTGTTGCCTTACATGCTGACCACATCACTCGTGTCGCATGCGCGAGCGTTGCAAAATAAATGTACACATACATGTTATTCAATCATT
This sequence comes from Salmo trutta, assembly GCF_901001165.1. Classification (NCBI taxonomy): domain Eukaryota; kingdom Metazoa; phylum Chordata; class Actinopteri; order Salmoniformes; family Salmonidae; genus Salmo; species Salmo trutta. The sequence goes on along the minus strand of NC_042995.1, from coordinate 3,809,854 downwards.
GCTCCAACACTGCTTACGCGCGCCAACAAGCATCTGCGTTGCCAAGCACTAAAATATAAGTCCATTCTATTTGTGACGCTGAACGCAATGCAAGTCCTGCCTCTCCCATCTCCTCATTGGTTTAAAGAAGCATTACCCACAATGCCATCTCCTCATTGGTTATACCCACGTGGGTGACTGAAAGATGAACTGAGATCGGTCGGTTGTGGTAATACACCTTATTATGAAAGTTAGATGCCAATCGCCGTATAAAGTCCAAAGAAGAAAAAGCCTGGAAGGAGGAAAGATGACTAGAAATGATTCGGTTGACCGTTTTATGTGTGGATTAATTGTAGGAGTAGAGGACCTTGTGCATTTCAGGTAAAATAACAACCCAATGTTTATATCCCAGGACAAATTAGCTATCAACAGCAAGCTAGCTAAATATGACAAATTAGCTAGCAACAGCAAGCTCGCTAAATAGGACAAATTAGCTAGCAACTGCAAGCTAAATTGCCATAAATGTTTAATGCTCTTCGACCTGTCCCCAAATTAAGATAATAATTGGTTCTGAGTTTGTTTTGATATTTCAACCTGCATGTTGTGATCGCGTTTGGTGTGGGGGACAAACTCAACTTGCGCCCGATGGCGCACGCGGACACACACGCGTCCGGTTTGGGCATGTTGTTACAGCCTGAAATGAAAACACAATATTACTTTTCGGCTATATTTACACACAGTAACCCAGAATATCCAAGTATTTCTTTTTATAATTCTTACAAAAACGTACAAAATATGTACTAAAATTAAAACTGTAAAATACCCTATTTGGATAAGTGAACACCCCCAAGTTAACACTTGGTTGAACCCCTTTTTGCTTGAATTACAGTCATGAGTCTCTTTGAATACGTCTCCACTGACTTTGCACACCTAGACTGCGCAATATTTGATACGTCTCTACTGACTTTGCACACCTAGAATGCGCAATATTTGCCCATTGTTCCTTGCAGAATTGTTGAAGCTCAGTCAAATTGCATGGTGACTGCTTAAGGACTGCGCTCTTCAAGTCATTCCACAGATTCTCAATGGGATTTAGGTCGGGGCTGACTAGGCACTCAAGGACATTCACCTTCTTGTCCTTCAGCCACTGTACGGTTGCTTTGGCAGTGTGCTTTGGGTCATTGTCGTGTTGAAAAGTGAACCATCTTCCCATTTTCAACTTCCTGGCAGAGGGCAGCCGGTTCTCCTCAAGAATCTGTCAGTATTTTGCACTGTCCATTTTCCCTTCTATGCTGCCCCTGCTGAAGAGAAACACCTCCACAATAGGATGCTGCCACCGCCATGTTTTATTGTAGGCATGGTGTTCTTTACTGTAGACATGGTGTTCTTTACTGTAGGCATGGTGTTCTTTACTGTATGCTTGGTGTTCTTTGGGTGGAAAGATGTATTGGGTTTTCGCCAGACATATCGCTTTGCGTTCAGACCAAAAGGTTCATTTTGGTCTCATCTGACCACAGCATCTTTTGCCACTTGGCCCCAGAATCTACAATGTGCTTTTTGGCAAAGCTCAAAGAAGACTTGATGTGTTTTTTTTCTTTTCTTGCCACCCTACCAGAGGCCAGATTTGTGGAGCGCTTGTGATAGTGGGCACATGCACACATTGACCAGTCTTTGCCATAAAGGCCTGAAACTCCTTCAAAGTCACCAATGGCTTCTTGGTAGCCTCTCTGATCAGTCTCCTCCTTGCCCGGTCATCCAGTTTGGAGGGAAGGCCTGATCTATGCGGGGTCTGGGTGGTGCCATACGCCTTAACCACTTGTTAATAATGGTCTTAACTATGCACCGAGAGACAAAGACTTTGAAATCTTTTTATATCCATCCCGACTTGTGCCTTTTCACAACTTTATCTTGTAGATCTTTTGACAGTACCTTTCCTACCATAGTGGATTCTTTGCTTTGAATTGCACTATTGAGCAGTGGAGTCCTCTATGAACAACTGCTTTTATTCTGAACTAATCAAAGTCCTAAAATGGATCAGAGATGGAAGACAATTAGCTTGACTTGTGATCTGGAAGGTGGTTGGTTATACCTCAGCAAGTTTGCAATTTTAAGGGGGGGTGTTCACTTATCCAAATAGGGTATTTTACTGTTTTACTTTGAGTTTAGAAGAGAAAGATTCCCTTGGATATTGTGGGTTACGGTGTGTAAATAAAGCTGGAAAAAGTCTAAATGTATGTTTTTTCATTTCGGGCTGTTAGGCAACAAAAGGTGAACATTTTTCAAGGGGGTGGTGACTTTCTATACACACTGTAGGCATCAGTTCACAGACTAATCACAATCTTACAGTTTAATCAATCAAGTCACAAAACTATCATGCCGAAGTTGTGTACCTCTCAATAAACCAGTGACTGTGTCAAATAAACTGATCACAACATAACAATAAGCAGATGTTTAATCACTGAGCTGTCATTTCTCTAGAAAAATAAAAAGCTGCTTAAATAAGAAAGGTTTACAGTTGGTGTTAATCTCTTGGAATCTCTCAAATTAAAAATAATCATCATTTGATTCCAGTACATAGATTATCAAGCATATGATTTAGTTAATGGCAATGACTCATTGCTACCATAATATGAAATCACTGTCAGTAGGCATTATGCAATGTGGCCCAATCAACAACAAAATCTTAATGTGGATAGACCATCCATACAACAAGCCATTAATACATAAGACAATCATTCAAACAGTTGATGGAAAATGTTTAACAATGCATATGAAACGTCTAGTAGGTTACATTCCCACTGTGGGAATAAATACAAACGATACCACTAGGACATCCCCCCCATTCCACTGTTCACCAATGACTTTTGATGTTATCGTCTGACACAACTTTATAGTAGTCACAGTCCACAGCCCCTTACTCCAATCTCCTGATTGTACCTGTTCGTGAGGGTGTTTGCTTTCCGGGTAAGCTTGGACAGAACAGTGTGCAGTCCGGTCAAATGATAATGAAATTGTTTCTCCAAGTCATCATCATCGGATTCTATTCTGGATATGTCCAACGCGGTCACCCCCATTTTTTCTTTCCGCCTGTCGTCTGCTTGTAGGACCCCCCATTCGATGTCATTCCTGATCGATTTTAACAGCACATAGTAATTGTACATGTCCCCGTCCTGGAAATAGGTGGCTGACCCATTGCTGGCGGTCCTAATCGGTGATATCGTTTTCACCTCTTCTTCCTCGTCTAGAGGCACGTCTCTTAGCAGACTAGGAACCATCACCGTCTGATCCATGTTATTTACGGCACCAATAAAGCGGTTCATTGCATTGAACAATGAATTCTTTTGATTGTACGAATCCGAAATTTGCATCATTTTTGCGAGACCTGACCGTGTGCAGACAATCTAGTTACCTCGCGTCACCGATAATACCGTTGTACGTTTCTGTCAGTCTGAAATCAACCTTAGCAAGCTAACTAGCTAATGCTTTTTATCGGATTACAATGACAAATTTAGCTGCTGCAAAAGCTTACTCGGTCCGAGGAAACGTCTTGTCTGCCTTGTGAGAACTGTACTAACGTTACACACTAATTGACTAACAAGTGGCTTTTTTTCTAAGGGCGTTCCCGGATCTGTCTCAGTCGGATGTTTCCCCCTCAGGCCAAAGTAACAGGATGAACGACCTGAAATAAGAGACACCATACGGTTAGTTACTTCAGGTAACGTTATTTCAGTATCATTAGTTGCATAGTAGGCCAAGCAAAAATGAAGAAATCCTTACACTAGCCGATAGATGCTTCCGTTCTCAACTAACTGAATGAACAGCTAACATTAGCTAGCTAGCCATATTTGGAGAATAAATTGAGCTCAAGCAGTACAAACTCACCGTGATGTTGTTGTCCCTGGTATTTTCCCGAATAACCACTTCACTTGTTAAACTTCTGTGGAAGGCATAAAGTCTTAATTTGCCAGCTTGTTGTGAGCGATAGCAGTTTGCTAGTTGAATAAATCCTCAGCACCAGCAGGAGGACGGTGACGTGCGGGAGTGGCGCACTTGCATCAGCCCACAAACCGTAACTCCGTTTTCAGCCAATCACATTTTAGCCGGTTTCTCACCAACCCGGCTGATTTTCTGCCAAGTCAGCTCCCGGTTAGAACATGTTTACTTCCTTCAAAAAACAAAAACACGTATCTTTACCTTCCTTCCATACTTCCTCTTTTGGAGAGATTATGAAGAAAATAACAATGTCACTTGAATACTGATGACTCAAATGTGTACTGTGAAAAACTTGCTTTCACAGTTTTAGTAAAACCAGGGCTCGTGTACATTTGAATATGAGCGTCTCAAATGACATCCTTTCAAAGAAATACGGAGGCGAGGAAGGAATCATAATTATGCAATTTGGGTGGTGAAATAGAGCAGGCTCGTCTGAGGAAACTTAGCGACGTGTTGAAGCAGGAGTTTAATTCAGGCTGGGGTTGCGTCATTCCTGCCCACAAAAACACTTTACGTAGTAGATGTACTAGTGACAATTTTAACAATGTATACACTATCAACAAAGTATCGTTTCTGATGCTGTAACTGATTCATGATCACGAATACGGATGTCTATTGTGAATACATTACATTGGAACAAACGGCAAGGATTTCATTGGATGTTGTTCTTGTTCGTAATTTTTTTTTTACAGTCAAGCCCATGAAGATCCTATTAAATTACTCGAATTAAATTATTCTAATTGCTAATTCTGTGGTCAAGCCTGCCTCGTGAACACCCTTTCTAGACGGGATCGCGAATACGTTTTTCATAGATGTGATAGTGACACCGTGGGGTAAAAAATATTATTGCTACCTGTAAATTATATTGGATCTATCAGGTGCAGAATTAATTATTGATGATTAACTACCCACCTTATTATCAAAAAATAATAATAATACTCGGTTCTAGAAACAAAAGAGAGAGTAAATATCTCACAACAGAAGCTCACAACTGAAACGATGTAATGGCCATTTTATTAATAGATTCAAGATCACAATTGTTCACAATATCAACGTACATTTGTTGGCATGCTAGCTGGTGATGCATTTTAAAACGTTTTTTTTTATGTCTTATTTCATCTGTCCAATTTTGGATTGAGAGATTCATTGATCATGTACATTGGTTTTATACTGATCCTTCGAAAACAAAGAGCAACTTCAGAATGCGCCAAAACAAAACAACAAAAACCTAAAAGAATCCTAGTAATTACAGAAATAGAATCTTAGAACCAGCTTGCTGTACTCACATGACAGTTGAATTAAACCAGTAACAGTGTCAGTGACCTCAGTGGTCTGCCCCACTCCATTCTACCCCCACTAAAGCTTAGTACTCCTACAGTCATTACCACCTAAGAGGTTGCTCTCATATTACTGATTCTCCATTTAAGCAATACACAAAAGTGGCAAATCTTCAAAAAGTGGTATTTCATTTGATTGTTCCAAGCCAGCGCAATGACAGACCGAATCGAGCTCGAACACCTCAAGTCTTTTGTGCATATCTCTCTCTCTCTCTCTCTCTCTCTCTCTCTCTCTCTCTCTCGTCAGGGGGAAGGGAGTTGGAACCGAATGTACTGGGGTGTGGCGGTGGAGAGAGAGAACTGGATGTGCTGGAGAACGGACAAGGATAGTAAAATAGAGTGGGATCTCAAGCAGAAGGTGAACGTGTAAAAACATTTGAACACCAAAACTGGGGTTTAAACCAGAAAAATGGCTGTGTCTCAGACTACTGTTATAGAAACACACATGACTAGTTAAGACTTTTAAAATGAAATGAAATATTACAACAAAACAACATTATGACTAACTGACAGACAGAAGGCACAGGGGAGGGAGTGGCAGAGATCACCAAGTACAGGACTCAACTGAATACAGAGGATCTAAACGCATCACAGATACACATCCACAGAGAGCAACTTGCACAAGGTCATTTAGAGTGATAGTCATTAGAAGCAGGATGTAGGTTTACTGTTGTCCATGTAGCAGCAAAAAGCAGATGCTGTGTGTGTGTGTGTGTGTGTGTGTGTCAGTTAGAGAAACTCAGTCCCTTCTGAGTGGGCTCAAGTTTCTTTCAAAGACCTCATATTGGAAATTCTGATGGCATCTCTCAAATTATTTCCAGGAAATTTAGACTGGGGAAGATAGCCGTCGAACGAGAAGCTATGTTGCATCAAGGCAATTTCTTAGGAATATTGTCAACTTGTGTAAGTGAAGATTGGTACTGTTTGAATTAGGCATGGCATGCCTGGATCGGAGCATATGGCTGAGGCAGGTGCTAATTGACAACCATTCATTTTAGAAGAATTAAGGTCTTGAAAGGTAACATTTTTAATCATGGCATGATGGCATATTAAGGAATGTGTTCAAAGAGATGAAAGAGAGAAAAAGAGAGCGATAAAGTAAGAAAGATAAGGAGTGGAAAAGTAATGGAGTGTGCCAGCGTTTGGGTGTGTTCCTCCCCAGTTTCCAAGGTGACGTGTACTCTCTCCTCCTCCTGGTCTCCCTGGAAGGAAACAAGAACAAAGGTGCCGACAATCACAGAGAGACTCAACATGATTGTGTGTGTACGTGTGTGTCTGCGCATGTGTGTCTACATTCCCTGAAAACACCATCACCACCACCCATAATCAGTGACAACGAGGGGATCCTCTCTTTTGGAACTTGTCACCTGAAGCTTTTGGAAGACAGATCTCCCTGAGAAGTCTCTGCAGGGCCGCCACACAGCCAGAGGGATAGCCATTTGTCTGCTGTAATGAGCGGAGCCTTTGGACTGTGACGTGTGTAAGAAGCCTAAATGCCACTCTCTCTCTCTGCACCTGTGGAACGCAGTCTGTCGGTTAACCCTCCCGGAGCCTCCCGTGCCAGGCTTCAGGTCTATTTAGAGCCCTGAGGCTTCTGAAGTGACGAAACAGCCAACCAGTGTCTGGTGGATAGGAGCCAGTAACAGTTTCTGCAAGCTTCGAATTGACAATGACGCTCTGGTGAAGCTCGGCCATGCTAACCGCTAGCAGGCTAAACCCTATGAGGCTAAACCCTATGAGGTTAAGCCAGTGTGTCATAGGGGGGAGAAGTGGGGGATTCTAACTCTTTAAGGCATAATCACGCCACACAGCCCTGCCAACACAATATAAATCAGAGTGTTTAATTGCGAGCCAAACAGCTTTATTTATAATCCACAGCAGCACAGTCGGGGACGGCCAATTAGAGGGGCCTGCTGGGAAGGTGTGAGCTAGCGATAACCACCTTGCATAGTGAGATCACGTGTGTGTGTGTGTGTGTGTGTGTGTGTGTGTGTGTGTGTGTGTTTGTAGCACTCTGGTACCCTGCAGAAAATGACCCATTTTGTATTCTACATGAGTCAAATGAAATGGAGTCCATTGCCCATGTTGTGAATGGCTGCTGATCATACAAGGATTTCTACATTGCTAGACATGACCGCCTTGTTGACCTGATAGCCAGCAAGGTGGGACAAGTGGTCTCACCAACAGCACGTATGCATAAACATTCTTGTGTGAGGGAAGCTCGTTTGATATTGATGACGATGGGTTTTCCTGTGTGCCAGATGTTGTTGTTGTGGGGGGAGGCCAGGGGGAGGTGTTCATTTTGGAAGTGGGCTGCTCATTGGATGGCTACATGGAGCAGGACTTGCTGAGAAGCTGCTTAAATACCAGCCCCTCATGGCATGCTGGGACAGCCTGGGGTGGAGGTGCAAGCTGGTGGGGTTGATATTTGGCAGTCTCGGCCACGTACACAGGCTTGCAGTGCGTGGCCTCCAGATTGCGGGCCTGACAAAAACTAGGGCAAAGCAATTGGCTAGGTGCTGCTCTGTTTCAGCTGTCGTGGGCAGCCTAGCTGTTTGGAGAAGGAGACCAGTTGGCTAGGTACTTCTCTGTTTCAGCTGTCGTGGGCAGCCTAGCTGTTTGGAGAAGGAGACCAGTTGGCTAGGTACTGCTCTGTTTCAGCTGTCGTGGGCAGCCTAGCTGTTTGGAGAAGGAGACCAGTTGGCTAGGTACTGCTCTGTTTCAGCTGTCGTGGGCAGCCTAGCTGTTTGGAGAAGGAGACCAGTTGGCTAGGTACCGCTCTGTTTCAGCTGTCGTGGGCAGCCTAGCTGTTTGGAGAAGGAGACCAGTTGGCTAGGTACCGCTCTGTTTCAGCTGTCGTGGGCAGCCTAGCTGTTTGGAGAAGGAGACCCGTTGGCTAGGTACTGCTCTGTTTCAGCTGTCGTGGGCAGCCTGGCTGTTTGGAGAAGGAGACCAGTTGGCTAGGTACCGCTCTGTTTCAGCTGTCGTGGGCAGCCTAGCTGTTTGGAGAAGGAGACCCGTTGGCTAGGTACCGCTCTGTTTCAGCTGTCGTGGGCAGCCTAGCTGTTTGGAGAAGGAGACCAGTTGGCTAGGTACCGCTCTGTTTCAGCTGTCGTGGGCAGCCTAGCTGTTTGGAGAAGGAGACCAGTTGGCTAGGTACTGCTCTGTTTCAGCTGTCGTGGGCAGCCTAGCTGTTTGGAGAAGGAGACCAGTTGGCTAGGTACCGCTCTGTTTCAGCTGTCGTGGGCAGCCTAGCTGTTTGGAGAAGGAGACCAGTTGGCTAGGTACTTCTCTGTTTCAGCTGTCGTGGGCAGCCTAGCTGTTTGGAGAAGGAGACCAGTTGGCTAGGTACTGCTCTGTTTCAGCTGTCGTGGGCAGCCTAGCTGTTTGGAGAAGGAGACCAGTTGGCTAGGTACCGCTCTGTTTCAGCTGTCGTGGGCAGCCTAGCTGTTTGGAGAAGGAGACCAGTTGGCTAGGTACTTCTCTGTTTCAGCTGTCGTGGGCAGCCTAGCTGTTTGGAGAAGGAGACCAGTTGGCTAGGTACCGCTCTGTTTCAGCTGTCGTGGGCAGCCTAGCTGTTTGGAGAAGGAGACCAGTTGGCTAGGTACTGCTCTGTTTCAGCTGTCGTGGGCAGCCTAGCTGTTTGGAGAAGGAGACCAGTTGGCTAGGTACCGCTCTGTTTCAGCTGTCGTGGGCAGCCTAGCTGTTTGGAGAAGGAGACCAGTTGGCTAGGTACCGCTCTGTTTCAGCTGTCGTGGGCAGCCTAGCTGTTTGGAGAATGAGACCAGTTGGCTAGGTACCGCTCTGTTTCAGCTGTCGTGGGCAGCCTAGCTGTTTGGAGAAGGAGACCAGTTGGCTAGGTACTGCTCTGTTTCAGCTGTCGTGGGCAGCCTAGCTGTTTGGAGAAGGAGACCAGTTGGCTAGGTACCGCTCTGTTTCAGCTGTCGTGGGCAGCCTGGCTGTTTGGAGAAGGAGACCAGTTGGCTAGGTACTTCTCTGTTTCAGCTGTCGTGGGCAGCCTAGCTGTTTGGAGAAGGAGACCAGTTGGCTAGGTACTGCTCTGTTTCAGCTGTCGTGGGCAGCCTAGCTGTTTGGAGAAGGAGACCAGTTGGCTACGTACTGCTCTGTTTCAGCTGTCGTGGGCAGCCTAGCTGTTTGGAGAAGGAGGTGCTTTCTGTACCCTTGAGTGCCACGCATACAGGGACCTTTGAAATGTTTGGATCCTTTTTAAGTACATTTGATTGGTGGATTCAAAAAAAGTATTTGTGTGTGTGTCAGACTCACCTGCACCTCACTGCTACACCATCTCATATTGGTTGGCAGTGATAAGCCGCGACAGACAGCATGCCAACAGCATACCAAATGACTGAAGAGAAAGAGAGAGAGTGTGAAAAAGAGAGAGTGGCAGAAAGAGAGAGTGAGATAATGGGGACGAGAGAGAGGAGAGTGGGAGAGAGAGCGAGAGAGAGAGAGAGCGAGAGAGAGAGAGAGAAAAAGAGAGAGAGGGAGAGAAAAAGAGAGAGAGGGGTGGTGATGAAAATGAGTCAGTTCCAACAGCACACAATAAATCATCTCTTAGAGTTCCTCAGTCTTCCCTCCACCATTCCCCTCTTTCCTCCCCCCTCCATTCTCCCCCTCTTCCCTCTATCCTCCCCCTCTTCCCTCCACCCTCTCCCTCTTCCATCCATCCTCATTGCCGGGGGATGGAGGGCCAAGGAGGGATCAGGGAAGGAGGAGAGGAGGGATCAGGGAAGGAGGAGAGGAGGGATCAGGGAAGGAAGAGAGGAGGGATCAGGGAAGGAAGAGAGGAGGGATCAGGGAAGGAAGAGAGGAGGGATCAGGGAAGGGAGAGAGGAGGGATCAGGGAAGGGAGAGAGGAGGGATCAGGGATAAGATGCATTAAAGGGGTGGCTGCTCCTCTAAGAGGTGTCATTGATCTCTCTGCCACCCCTCCTTCTCCCCTCGCCGCTTCCCTCCATAACGTTTACGGTGCAATTAATGGGCTCGGGACTGCAGAAGAGCAGGCCGTCGCAGGTCACAGCATCCACGGAGACACACACACACTCTCACTCTCTCTACCTACCTCCCCCAGGCCCATTAAGGGTAATGGAGGGGGTCGCTGTGACGACGAGTGGCGCTGTGGGGCTAATCGAGCATGTCAGCCCGAGCAGGAGGTAACGACCACACTCGCGCAGAGTAGAGAGAGAGAGAGAGGAGAAATGAGGAGAGAGCGAAGGAGGGAGAGGAGAAATTAGGAGAGGGAGAGAGAGGAGAAATGGAGAAAGAAGAGGAATGGAGAGAGAGGGAGAGAGAGGAGAAATGAGGAGAGAGAGAGGAGAAATGGAGAGAGAAGAGGAATGGAGAGAGAGGGAGCTGGAGAAGGAAGGAGGTAGGGGAGAGAGAGAGAGTGTGTGTGTGTCTGTATGCGTATGTGGAAAAGTGAGAGGGATGGAGAGCGTGTGTGTGTGCTCTTGTACTCTGGTCTGCATAATAGTTCCTGAGGCGCGCCTGAATGGTATGTGTGTGATGGAACAGGCTCTGAGTGGCGGACTAGCTGATTGGGTCTGAAGGAGCAGCGGTGAACATCGCCCCAGCCGTGTGTAATCATTAATAACCTGCACTGGGCACACGCTCACACACACACACACACACACACAGAAGGAGAGTGGAAGAACAGCTGGTCCATACTGTTACTTACTTGTGAGACAGCTATTCCAAATGTCACTCCAGCAATGATCCCCATGTTAGTCTCAATGAAGTCAGTCACCAGCTCATAACAGCCCTGTAGAAGACAAGACAAGTGAGTGTGTTTGTCAGTGTGTATGGTGTGTGTCTGTCTGTCCGTGTGTGTGTCTGACCTGCTGGTGGACCTTGCTGGGGGCTATGGTGACATTGCGCAGGTCAGAAGAGATACAGTCAGAGATGCTGGCACAGCAGCTGGGTGGGATGCCGTTGTTAGGGAACCAGACACTGGACAACCAGCTTGTGTAGTTCAACACACCACAGCATTTCAACTGGAGGGAGAGAGGGGGATAGAGAGAGATGGAGAGGGAGAGAGAGCAAGAGAGAGAGAGAGATGGAGAGGGGAGAAAGAGCAAGAGAGAGAGAGAGAGGGATAGAGAGGGAGGGGAGAGAGAGAGAAAAAGAGAGAGGGATGGAGAGAGCAAGAGAGATAGAGAGAGGGGGGTTGGAGAGAGAGAGAGATTTATCACAATCCGTTTTTAATCACAATCCTAATTTGGCTGTCAAAATCACCATCACTCACACTGCGCTGCACATTGTCCACAGCCAGGCTCCTCTCGTCCTGGGAATTGTAGTTCTTCACCGCCTCACTGAAGGTCCTCTGGAAGGTTCCCTTTATCTGGGAACACAAACACACAGTTCTTGTTGTGTTCAGTTGTTGTTGTGAAACAGATGGACACTCTGACTGATTGAATGAATTCTTATCCCCATGAATTCTGCCCACTGGGCACACACTGGTTGAATCAACATTGTTTCCACGTCAGTTCAACAAAATTACGTTGAACTAACGTGGAATAGACGTTGAATTGACATCTGTGCCCACTGGGTGGGTACTCATGATCTTGTGGGTGAGTGCCAGAGGCAGGTATGGCAGGGCCACCTACCTCATGACGAAAGACAAAGCCGGAGATGCCAGCCACAAGCTCTGCCAGGAAGATCAAGGACAGGAACATGGCATACTGCAGAGAGAGGGCACACAGGGCGCCACAAAACGGCCACTGAGTTACATTTTGCAGACTTTCTCACCATTTGCTTACAATAAGATCCTCGAAACACTGCAAGGAACGTTGAATGACAGTAGGAAAGGAAGACATTTTTTAAATCAAAAACGAAACAAAGACAGAAACAAACCCACTGGGCAAACAAACTGGTAGAATTAATGTTGTTTCCACGTCATTTCAATGATATTACGTTGAACCAATGTGGAAAAGATGTTGAATTCTGTTTCTTCCCCATTGGGAAGAAATAGACACATTTGAGTTACTCGGATGACAACTTCTCCTTGCTCTCACCAACTCCTCTAGCTCTCACCAGCTTCTCCTAGCTCTCACCAACTCCTCTAGCTCTCACCAACTTATCCTAGCTCTCACCAACTTCTCCTAGCTCTCATCAACTTCTCCTAGCTCTCACCAACTTCTCCTAGCTCTCACCAACTTCTCCTAGCTCTCATCAACTTCTGCAAGCTCTCACCAACTTCTCCTAGCTCTCACCAACTTCTCCTAGCAGTCATGAACTTCTCCTAGCTCTCACCAACTTCTCCTAGTTCTCACCAGCTTCTCCTAGCTCTCAACAGCTTCTCCTAGCTCTCAACAGCTTCTCCTAGCTCTCAACAGCTTCTCCTAGCTTTCACCAACTTCTCCAACTTGTCAAACCTCTCATCAACTTCTCCAACTTCTCCTAGCTCTAACCAACTTCTCCTAGCTCTCACCAACTTCTCCTAGCTCTCACCAACTTCTCCTAGCTCTCACCAACTTCTCCTAGCTCTCACCAACTTCTCCTAGCTCTCACCAACTTCTCCTAGCTCTCATCAACTTCTCCTAGCTCTCATCATCTTCTCCTAGCTCTCATCATCTTCTCCTAGCTCTCATCATCTTCTCCCATTTCTCATACCTCTCATCCACTTCTCCTAGCTCGCACCAGCTTCTCCTAGCCCTCACTAACTTCTCCAACTTCTCATAGCTCTCATCAACTTCTAGCTCTCTCACCAGCTTCTCCTAGCTCTCACCAACTTCTCTTAGCGCTCATCAACTTCTCCTTGCTCTCACCAACTTATCCTAGCGCTCACCAACTTATCCTAGCGCTCACCAACTTCTCCTAGCGCTCACCAACTTATCCTAGCGCTCACCAACTTATCCTAGCTCTCACCAACTTCTCCTAGCTCTCACCAACTTCTCCTAGCTCTCACCAACTTCTCCTAGCTCTCACCAACTTCTCCTAGCTCTCACCAACTTCTCCTAGCGCTCACCAACTTCTCCTAGCGCTCACCAACTTCTCCTAGCGCTCACCAACTTATCCTGGCTCTCACCAACTTCTCCTGGCTCTCACCAACTTCTCCTGGCTCTCACCAACTTCTCCTACCTCTCACAAACTTCTCCTACCTCTCACAAACTTCTCCTACCTCTCACAAACTTCTCCTAGCTCTAATGAACTTCTCCTAGCTCTCATCAACTTCTCCTAGCTCTCATCAACTTCTCCTAGCTCTCACCAACTTATCCTAGCTTTCACCAACTTCTCCTACCTCTAATGAACTTCTCTAGCTCTAACCAACTTATCCTAGCGCTCACCAACTTCTCCTAGCGCTCACCAACTTCTCCTAGCTCTCACCAACTTCTCCTAGCTCTCACCAACTTCTCCTAGCTCTCACCAACTTCTCCTAGCTCTCACCAACTTCTCCTAGCTCTCACCAACTTCTCCTAGCTCTCACCATCTTCTCCTAGCTCTCATCATCTTCTCCCATTTCTCATACCTTTCATCCACTTCTCCTAGCTCTCACCAGCTTCTCCTAGCCCTCACTAACTTCTCCAACTTCTCATAGCTCTCATCAACTTCTAGCTCTCTCACCAGCTTCTCCTAGCTCTCACCAACTTCTCTTAGCGCTCATCAACTTCTCCTTGCTCTCACCAACTTATCCTAGCGCTCACCAACTTATCCTAGCGCTCACCAACTTCTCCTAGTTCTCACCAACTTCTCCTAGCTCTCACCAGCTTCTCCTAGCTCTCACCAGCTTCTCCTAGCTCTCACCAACTTCTCCTAGCTCTCACCAACTTCTCCTAGCTGTCACCAACTTCTCCTAGCTGTCATCATCTTCTCCTAGCTCTCATCAACTTCTCCAACTTCTCCTAGCTCTCACCAGATTCTCCTAGCTCTCACCAACTTCTCCAACTTGTCATACCTCTCATCAACGTCTCCTAGCTCTCACCAACGTCTCTTAGCTCTCATCATCTTCTCCTAGCTCTCACCAACTTCTCCAACTTGTCATACCTCTCATCAACGTCTCCTAGCTCTCATCAACTTCTCCAACTTCTCCTAGCTCTCATCAACTTCTCTAGCTCTCATCAACTTCTCTAGCTCTAACCAACTTCTCCTAGCTCTCACCAACTTCTCCTAGCTCTCACCAACTTCTCTTAGCTCTCACCAACTTCTCCTAGCTCTCATCATCTTCTCCTAGCTCTCATCAACTTCTCCCATTTCTCATACCTCTCATCAACTTCTTCTAGCTCTCACTAACTTCTCCTAGCTCTCACCAACTTCTCCTAGCTCTCACCAACTTCTCCTAGCTCTCACCAACTTCTCCTAGCTCTCACCAACTTCTCCTAGCTCTCACCAACTTCTCCTAGCTCTCACCAACTTCTCCTAGCGCTCACCAACTTCTCCTAGCGCTCACCAACTTCTCCTAGCTCTCACCAACTTCTCCTAGCTCTCACCAACTTCTCCTAGCTCTCACCAACTTCTCCTAGCTCTCACCAACTTCTCCTAGCTCTCACCAACTTCTCCTAGCGCTCACCAACTTCTCCTAGCGCTCACCAACTTATCCTGGCTCTCACCAACTTCTCCTGGCTCTCACCAACTTCTCCTGGCTCTCACCAACTTCTCCTACCTCTCACAAACTTCTCCTACCTCTCACAAACTTCTCCTACCTCTCACAAACTTCTCCTAGCTCTAATGAACTTCTCCTAGCTCTCATCAACTTCTCCTAGCTCTCATCAACTTCTCCTAGCTCTCATCATCTTCTCCTAGCTCTCATCATCTTCTCCTAGCTCTCATCATCTTCTCCAACTTCTCATAGCTCTCATCAACTTCTAGCTCTCTCACCAGCTTCTCCTAGCTCTCACCAACTTCTCTTAGCGCTCATCAACTTCTCCTTGCTCTCACCAACTTATCCTAGCGCTCACCAACTTATCCTAGCTTTCACCAACTTATCCTAGCTTTCACCAACTTATCCTAGCTTTCACCAACTAATCCTAGCTTTCACCAACTTATCCTAGCTTTCACCAACTTCTCCTACCTCTAATGAACTTCTCTAGCTCTAACCAACTTATCCTAGCGCTCACCAACTTATCCTAGCGCTCACCAACTTCTCCTAGCGCTCACCAACTTCTCCTAGCTCTCACCAACTTCTCCTAGCTCTCACCAACTTCTCCTAGCTCTCACCAACTTCTCCTAGCTCTCACCAACTTCTCCTAGCTCTCACCAACTTCTCCTAGCTCTCACCAACTTCTCCTAGCTCTCACCAACTTCTCCTAGCGCTCACCAACTTATCCTAGCTTTCACCAACTTATCCTAGCTTTCACCAACTAATCCTAGCTTTCAAACTTATCCTAGCTTTCACCAACTTCTCCTACCTCTAATGAACTTATCCTAGCGCTCACCAACTTCTCCTAGTTCTCACCAACTTCTCCTAGCTCTCACCAACTTCTCCTAGCTCTCACCAACTTCTCCTAGCTCTCACCAACTTCTCCTAGCTCTCACCAACTTCTCCTAGCTCTCACCAACTTCTCCTAGCTCTCAACAACTTCTCCTAGCTCTGACCAACTTCTCCTAGCGCTCACCAACTTATCCTAGCGCTCACCAACTTATCCTAGCGCTCACCAACTTATCCTAGCGCTCACCAACTTCTCCTAGCTCTCACCAGCTTCTCCTAGCTCTCACCAACTTCTCCTAGCTCTCACCAACTTCTCCTAGCTCTCACCAACTTCTCCTAGCTCTCACCAACTTCTCCTAGCTCTCACCAACTTCTCCTAGCTCTCACCAACTTCTCCTAGCTCTCACCAACTTCTCCTAGCTGTCATCATCTTCTCCTAGCTCTCATCAACTTCTCCAACTTCTCCTAGCTCTCATCATCTTCTCCTAGCTCTCATCATCTTCTCCTAGCTCTCATCATCTTCTCCCATTTCTCCTAGCTCTCACCAGCTTCTCCTAGCCCTCACTAACTTCTCCAACTTCTCATAGCTCTCATCAACTTCTAGCTCTCTCACCAGCTTCTCCTAGCTCTCACCAACTTCTCTTAGCGCTCATCAACTTCTCCTTGCTCTCACCAACTTATCCTAGCGCTCACCAACTTATCCTAGCGCTCACCAACTTCTCCTAGTTCTCACCAACTTCTCCTAGCTCTCACCAGCTTCTCCTAGCTCTCACCAGCTTCTCCTAGCTCTCACCAACTTCTCCTAGCTCTCACCAACTTCTCCTAGCTGTCACCAACTTCTCCTAGCTGTCATCATCTTCTCCTAGCTCTCATCAACTTCTCCAACTTCTCCTAGCTCTCACCAGATTCTCCTAGCTCTCACCAACTTCTCCAACTTGTCATACCTCTCATCAACGTCTCCTAGCTCTCACCAACGTCTCTTAGCTCTCATCATCTTCTCCTAGCTCTCACCAACTTCTCCAACTTGTCATACCTCTCATCAACGTCTCCTAGCTCTAATGAACTTCTCCTAGCTCTCATCAACTTCTCCTAGCTCTCATCAACTTCTCCTAGCTCTCATCATCTTCTCCTAGCTCTCATCATCTTCTCCTAGCTCTCATCATCTTCTCCAACTTCTCATAGCTCTCATCAACTTCTAGCTCTCTCACCAGCTTCTCCTAGCTCTCACCAACTTCTCTTAGCGCTCATCAACTTCTCCTTGCTCTCACCAACTTATCCTAGCGCTCACCAACTTATCCTAGCTTTCACCAACTTATCCTAGCTTTCACCAACTTATCCTAGCTTTCACCAACTAATCCTAGCTTTCACCAACTTATCCTAGCTTTCACCAACTTCTCCTACCTCTAATGAACTTCTCTAGCTCTAACCAACTTATCCTAGCGCTCACCAACTTATCCTAGCGCTCACCAACTTCTCCTAGCGCTCACCAACTTCTCCTAGCTCTCACCAACTTCTCCTAGCTCTCACCAACTTCTCCTAGCTCTCACCAACTTCTCCTAGCTCTCACCAACTTCTCCTAGCTCTCACCAACTTCTCCTAGCTCTCACCAACTTCTCCTAGCTCTCACCAACTTCTCCTAGCGCTCACCAACTTATCCTAGCTTTCACCAACTTATCCTAGCTTTCACCAACTAATCCTAGCTTTCAAACTTATCCTAGCTTTCA
Organism: Salmo trutta; assembly: GCF_901001165.1. Classification (NCBI taxonomy): domain Eukaryota; kingdom Metazoa; phylum Chordata; class Actinopteri; order Salmoniformes; family Salmonidae; genus Salmo; species Salmo trutta. The sequence goes on along the minus strand of NC_042995.1, from coordinate 3,792,437 downwards.
CCAACTTCTCCTACCTCTAATGAACTTATCCTAGCGCTCACCAACTTCTCCTAGTTCTCACCAACTTCTCCTAGCTCTCACCAACTTCTCCTAGCTCTCACCAACTTCTCCTAGCTCTCACCAACTTCTCCTAGCTCTCACCAACTTCTCCTAGCTCTCATCACCAACTTCTCCTAGCTCTCAACAACTTCTCCTAGCTCTGACCAACTTCTCCTAGCGCTCACCAACTTATCCTAGCGCTCACCAACTTATCCTAGCGCTCACCAACTTATCCTAGCGCTCACCAACTTCTCCTAGCTCTCACCAGCTTCTCCTAGCTCTCACCAACTTCTCCTAGCTCTCACCAACTTCTCCTAGCTCTCACCAACTTCTCCTAGCTCTCACCAACTTCTCCTAGCTCTCACCAACTTCTCCTAGCTCTCACCAACTTCTCCTAGCTCTCACCAACTTCTCCTAGCTGTCATCATCTTCTCCTAGCTCTCATCAACTTCTCCAACTTCTCCTAGCTCTCATCATCTTCTCCTAGCTCTCATCATCTTCTCCTAGCTCTCATCATCTTCTCCCATTTCTCCTAGCTCTCACCAGCTTCTCCTAGCCCTCACTAACTTCTCCAACTTCTCATAGCTCTCATCAACTTCTAGCTCTCTCACCAGCTTCTCCTAGCTCTCACCAACTTCTCTTAGCGCTCATCAACTTCTCCTTGCTCTCACCAACTTATCCTAGCGCTCACCAACTTATCCTAGCGCTCACCAACTTCTCCTAGTTCTCACCAACTTCTCCTAGCTCTCACCAGCTTCTCCTAGCTCTCACCAGCTTCTCCTAGCTCTCACCAACTTCTCCTAGCTCTCACCAACTTCTCCTAGCTGTCACCAACTTCTCCTAGCTGTCATCATCTTCTCCTAGCTCTCATCAACTTCTCCAACTTCTCCTAGCTCTCACCAGATTCTCCTAGCTCTCACCAACTTCTCCAACTTGTCATACCTCTCATCAACGTCTCCTAGCTCTCACCAACGTCTCTTAGCTCTCATCATCTTCTCCTAGCTCTCACCAACTTCTCCAACTTGTCATACCTCTCATCAACGTCTCCTAGCTCTCATCAACTTCTCCAACTTCTCCTAGCTCTCATCAACTTCTCTAGCTCTAACCAACTTCTCCTAGCTCTCACCAACTTCTCCTAGCTCTCACCAACTTCTCTTAGCTCTCACCAACTTCTCCTAGCTCTCATCATCTTCTCCTAGCTCTCATCAACTTCTCCCATTTCTCATACCTCTCATCAACTTCTTCTAGCTCTCACTAACTTCTCCTAGCTCTCACCAACTTCTCCTAGCTCTCACCAACTTCTCCTAGCTCTCACCAACTTCTCCTAGCTCTCACCAACTTCTCCTAGCTCTCATCATCTTCTCCTAGCTCTCATCAACTTCTCCAACTTGTCATACCTCTCATCAACTTCTCCTAGCTCTCACCAACTTCTCCTAGCTCTCACCAACTTCTCCTAGCTCTCATCAACTTCTGCTAGCCTTCACCAACTTCTCCTAGCTCTCACCAACTTCTCCTAGCTCTCACCAGCTTCTCCTAGCTCTCACCAACTTCTCTTAGCGCTCATCAACTTCTCCTAGCTCTCACCACCTTCTCCTAGCTCTCATCACCTTCTCCTAGCTCTCACCAACTTCTCCTAGCTCTCACCAACTTCTCCTAGCTCTCACCAACTTCTCCTAGCTCTCACCAACTTCTCCTAGCTCTCACCAACTTCTCCTAGCTCTCACCAACTTCTCCTAGCTCTCATCATCTTCTCCTAGCTCTCATCAACTTCTCCAACTTGTCATACCTCTCATCAACTTTTCCAACTTCTCCTAGCTCTCATCAACTTCTCTAGCTCTAACCAACTTCTCCTAGCTCTCACCAGCTTCTCCTAGCTCTCACCAACTTCTCCTAGCTCTCACCATCTTCTCCTAGCTCTCATCATCTTCTCCTAGCTCTCATCAACTTCTCCCATTTCTCATACCTCTCATCAACTTCTCCTAGCTCTCACCAGCTTCTCCTAGCTCTCACCAACTTCTCTTAGCGCTCATCAACTTCTCCTAGCTCTCACCACCTTCTCCTAGCTCTCACCACCTTCTCCTAGCTCTCACCAACTTCTCCTAGCTCTCACCAACTTCTCCTAGCTCTCACCAACTTCTCCTAGCTCTCACCAACTTCTCTTAGCGCTCATCAACTTCTCCTAGCTCTCACCACCTTCTCCTAGCTCTCACCAACTTCTCCTAGCTCTCACCAACTTCTCCTAGCTCTCACCAACTTCTCCTAGCTCTCATCAACTTCTCCTAGCTCTCATCAACTTCTGCTAGCCTTCACCAACTTCTCCTAGTTCTCACCAACTTCTCTTAGCTCTCATCTACTTCTGCTAGCCTTCACCAACTTCTCCTAGCTCTCACCAACTTCTCCTAGCTCTCACCAACTTCTCCTAGCTCTCACCAACTTCTCCTAGCTCTCACCAACTTCTCCTAGCTCTCACCAACTTCTCCTAGCTTTCACCAACTTCTCCTAGCTTTCACCAACTTCTCCTAGCTCTCACCAACGTCTCTTAGCTCTCATCATCTTCTCCTAGCTCTCACCAACTTCTCCAACTTGTCATACCTCTCATCAACGTCTCCTAGCTCTCACCAACTTCTCCTAGCGCTCACCAACTTCTCCTAGCGCTCACCAACTTATCTTAGCTCTCACCATCTTCTCCTAGCTCTCATCATCTTCTCCTAGCTCTCATCAACTTCTCCCATTTCTCATACCTCTCATCAACTTCTCCTAGCTCTCACCAGCTTCTCCTAGCTCTCACCAACTTCTCTTAGCGCTCATCAACTTCTCCTAGCTCTCACCACCTTCTCCTAGCTCTCATCACCTTCTCCTAGCTCTCACCAACTTCTCCTAGCTCTCACCAACTTCTCCTAGCTCTCACCAACTTCTCCTAGCTCTCACCAACTTCTCCTAGCTCTCACCAACTTCTCCTAGCTCTCATCAACTTCTGCTAGCCTTCACCAACTTCTCCTAGCTCTCACCAACTTCTCCTAGCTCTCACCAGCTTCTCCTAGCTCTCACCAACTTCTCTTAGCGCTCATCAACTTCTCCTAGCTCTCACCACCTTCTCCTAGCTCTCATCACCTTCTCCTAGCTCTCACCAACTTCTCCTAGCTCTCACCAACTTCTCCTAGCTTTCACCAACTTCTCCTAGCTCTCACCAACGTCTCTTAGCTCTCATCATCTTCTCCTAGCTCTCACCAACTTCTCCAACTTGTCATACCTCTCATCAACGTCTCCTAGCTCTCACCAACTTCTCCTAGCGCTCACCAACTTCTCCTAGCGCTCACCAACTTATCTTAGCTCTCACCATCTTCTCCTAGCTCTCATCATCTTCTCCTAGCTCTCATCAACTTCTCCCATTTCTCATACCTCTCATCAACTTCTCCTAGCTCTCACCAGCTTCTCCTAGCTCTCACCAACTTCTCTTAGCGCTCATCAACTTCTCCTAGCTCTCACCACCTTCTCCTAGCTCTCATCACCTTCTCCTAGCTCTCACCAACTTCTCCTAGCTCTCACCAACTTCTCCTAGCTCTCACCAACTTCTCCTAGCTCTCACCAACTTCTCCTAGCTCTCACCAACTTCTCCTAGCTCTCATCAACTTCTGCTAGCCTTCACCAACTTCTCCTAGCTCTCACCAACTTCTCCTAGCTCTCACCAGCTTCTCCTAGCTCTCACCAACTTCTCTTAGCGCTCATCAACTTCTCCTAGCTCTCACCACCTTCTCCTAGCTCTCATCACCTTCTCCTAGCTCTCATCACCTTCTCCTAGCTCTCACCAACTTCTCCTAGCTCTCACCAACTTCTCCTAGCTCTCACCAACTTCTCCTAGCTCTCACCAACTTCTCCTAGCTCTCACCAACTTCTCCTAGCTTTCATCAACTTCTGCTAGCCTTCACCAACTTCTAATAGTTCTCACCAACTTCTCATAGCTCTCATCTACTTCTGCTAGCCTTCACCAACTTCTCCTAGCTCTCACCAACTTCTCCTAGCTCTCACCAACTTCTCCTAGCTCTCACCAACTTCTCCTAGCTCTCACCAACTTCTCCTAGCTCTCACCAACTTCTCCTAGCTTTCATCAACTTCTGCTAGCCTTCACCAACTTCTCCTAGTTCTCACCAACTTCTCATAGCTCTCATCTACTTCTGCTAGCCTTCACCAACTTCTCCTAGCTCTCACCAACTTCTCCTAGCTCTCACCAACTTCTCTTAGCTCTCACCAACTTCTCCTAGCTCTCACCAGCTTGAGCATCCATGGGCTCCCGCGGCAGGTAGCGAAGCATCCAAACAGTCCGAACACGATGATGCATGTTCCGGTGCCGATGAGAACGTAAGGAGCATTGGTGGAGCTGTCAGCGATGATAGATATGTACGCACCCAGCATAAACTTCCCCCATAGTCCCACAGCTAAGAGGATCGCCCCCGTGATCTGGAGAGAGAGAGAGAGAGAGAGAGAGAGAGGTGAGATAAGATGAAAGAGCATTAGAGCCCTGTCACTGAAAAGTCATCAAGGGCATCCCTGGAGTTTTCAGACCCATAGAGATGATAGGTGGCACAACTAACACAACCATCACAGCTTCATGCTGAATGACACGTTACATAGGATATGAAATGTCAGTGGTCTGTTTAAGCAGTCGTCCATAAAACCAGTCAAATTCTCTGTGTAATAAACCATTGATTACACTGTAAATGATACACTGCCGATCTACTATAATGCTGTTAGTGGCACTGGAGATAGCTCTTTGCTGCCACCCAATGAAAGAAACTGAATCCTCACTGCATGGCTCATGAGACAGAAGAGAAAGCGAGACATTTTATAGGCTGTTTTTTTCTGGTTAAAAATAACTAATACTTACTAAGTAGACCAGACCCAGCTGCTGTCAAGTTTTCAAGATATTTCACTTTCAAAATACAGAAATCATGCCGTATGATGATTTCTGTATTTTGAAAGTTACATATCTTGAAAACTTGAGTGCCGACAAGCAACATTTTTTGGGACAATGTCAACAATGGGTCTATGAAACAAATACAAATTCCATTAAGTAGATGGGAACTGTGAACATTTGTTTCAATGGCAAACAGCCTTCATGGGATATCTTGATTTTTCCACCATCTTTGGCCCTACTCATGAATGATGACTGGTTCCTGACCATGTATCGTGACCAGGAAAAACTCCATATTCATAAGGAGAAAAATATTTTTTTCATAGAAGGTTAGGAGAACTTACACCACAGGTTAGGATAATTAATGTAGCAGGTTAGGAGACTGAGATTTATTTTACCTTTGTTTAACCAGGTAGGCAAGTTGAGAACAAGTTCTCATTTACAACTGTGACCTGGCCAAGATAAAGCAAACCAGTTCGACACATACAACAACACAGAGTTACACATGGAGTAAAACAAACATACAGTCAATAATACAGTACAAAAGCAAGTCTATATACAATGTGAGCAAATGAGGTGAGATAAGGGAGGTAAAGGCAAAAGGCCACGGTGGCGAAGTAAATACAATATAGCAATTAAAAAACACTGGAATTGTAGATTTGCAGTAGGTGAATGTGCAAAGTAGAAATACTGGGGTGCAAGGGAGCAAAATAAATAAATAAATACAGTAGGGGAAGAGGTAGTTGTTTGGGCTAAATTATAGATGGGCTATGTACAGGTGCAATGATCTGTGAGCTGCTCTGACAGCTGGTGCTTAAAGCTGGTGCGGGCGATAAGTGTTTCCAGTTTCAGAGATTTTTGTAGTTCGTTCCAGTCATTGGCAGCAGAGAACTGGAAGGAGAGGCGGCCAAAGGAGGAATTGGCCCTGGGGGTGACCAGTGAAATACACCTGCTGGAGCGCGTGCTACGGGTGGGTGCTGCTATGGTGACCAGCAAGCTGAGATAAGGTGGGACTTTACCTAGCAGGGTCTTGTAGATGACCTGGAACCAGTGGGTTTGGCTACAAGTATGAAGCGAGGGCCAGCCAACGAGAGCGTACAGGTCGCAGTGGTGGGTTGTATATGGGGCTTTGGTGACAAAACAGATGGCACTGTGATAGACTGCATCCAATTTGTTGAGTAGGGTGTTGGAGGCTTTTTTGTAAATGTATGTAAGTGTATGCTATGTATCGGCCATTGAGAGGCTTTGAAGCCACCTGTCGGCCATATTGGCACTCCCCAGTAGGACCAGTCCTTCACAGGAATACATGGAATGCTACTGTATTTCAGTTAAATGTTCCAAGAACATGTATTTAAGTATTTTTTGTTGAAGTGGGGACAGTAACATTAGCAATAAAACAAATTATACTTTAAGGAATATGTTTTCATATATTGTTATTTTATGTTTAGCTCACATAATATAATAGTATGCATTAATGTGTCTGCAACAGAATAAACGAGGCAAAAACAAATGTACACATTACATGCGTTTCTATTGCTTCGAAAATATGTTTTACAACTGAGGGAGTGCCAACACAGCGCCCCCTATCAGTCATCTAGTGTATAAATAAATAATTGTGTGCACCAGACTACTGTGTCGAGCCCTCTAGTAGTGTGTTCTTGAACCAGCAGATGGTGCTGTGGTTATTGGTAAAGACTGGAATTTGGTATTTTATTAGGATCCCCATTAGCTGTTGTGAAAGCAGCAGCTACTCTTCCTGGGGTTCACACAGAACATGAAACATAATACAGAATGACATAATACAGAACATCATTAGACAAGAACAGCTCAAGGAATACAGCAGTGGCACGTCCACCTGTCCAGAGCAGAAGATGCCATTCCCTTTGATGAGGAAAAAAAATCATAAAAACTGTCCTGAACAGTGTGAGATTGTGGGTCTAGAAAGGAAGGCTACTACTGGTACTATCTAACCTCAACATGTACCTGGTAAATTATTATTTGACTTTTATTTAACTAGGCAAGTCAGTTAAGAACAGATTCTTATTTACAATGATGGCCTACCCCGGCCAAACCCTAACCCGGACGACGCTGGGCCAATTGTGCACCGTCCTATGGGACTCCCAATCATAGCCCATGGTGATACAGCCTGGAATTGAACCAGGGTCTGTAGTGACACCTCTAGCGCCACTCCAGAGCCCCACATATACACAAAAAACATGGGTCTCCTCCTCCATATCATTAAATGAATGTGGAGTGAAAAGTGGGTTAATGTATTCACTTTGGGGATTTGGGGTCCTTGTTCAAAGCAGGGGTTCCACTCAAGGACTGGGTTCTCCATGGAGTTCCTCTCTATATCTCTCCATTATTATTAATTTATGCATATTTCAGTCATTAATTAACAGCATATGTGTGGTAGGGAAGATCAGGAATCAGGATTACATCTAAAATTACAATAACTGGAGTTCCTTTCTTTGTAAAACCAGTTAGCAGTTCGCAGGGTTGGGTCAAGGTTTTCTTCATAGTTAAGGCGGCTAGTCGTCCCTTACTTCAGTGACATCACTGAAGAAACTTTCACCCCTGCCCTCAACCATAACTAAATATGCTTATCTTATCTCACCTTATAGCTTCTCTGATAGAAGATCACTCCTCCCTTACACACGCCAGAAGGCGTTGGCACACCTGGTGTGAGATGTGAACGCAGTATCATAAGACTCTTAGCCCACCAGTGCTCTGCCATAAATATCAGCCTATTCAATATTTTATTTAACCAGGCAAGTTAAGTTAAGAACAAATTCTTATTTACAATGACGGCCTAGGAACAGTGGGTTAACTACCTTGTTCAGGGGCAGAACGACAGATTTTTACCTTGTCAGCTCAGGGATTTGATCTAGCAACCTTTCGGTTACTGGCCTAATGCTCTCACTAGGCTACCTGCCGCCCCAAACCAATATGTGTCTAACCCACACAGAACAGCAGCAGAGGAAGACTTTATCGGAGAGATCTATATCAAAGATGGTGGATAAATAAAGAGGTCCCACTCAGGTTGTTTAACATTGAAAGAAACGGTCACAGTTCTGGTCTGCTTAAGGGGTGGCTCTCCCACAGGCCCCAATGCATTAGCAGCTGGGTCTGGTAGGCTTAGTTCATTGACTGTATATGAACCAGAAAAAAGTTCCCCCCCAGATCGGTGTGTCTCATGGCCATGCTAATGACTGTGTGACACAGATACCAGAGCTGCATGCTGCTGAGGCACAGAAAGAACTGCATCACCACAGTTTCAGACCAGGAAGGAGTGCATGGTAGTAGTGGCACAGCTAAGAAATTCCCTTATCATTGCTATGCCTCATGGTTAACATGACAACGAACACGGCAGAGAGGAAGCACATGGAAAAAGGCTACCTAACCACTGATACAAGGTCAGATATTTTGTCATTCCCCTGATGGTTAAGTTTAGTATAGGAGTTAGAGAGATCTGATCCTAGTTCTGTGGTAAAGGGCAACATCTACCTTGAGCAGTGGAACAGGGTCTGCATCCCAAATGGCACCCTATTCCCTACATAGTACACTTCCCATAGGGCTCTGGTCAAAAGTTGTGCACTATATAGGGAATAGGGTGCCATTTGGGACGCAAATGGCATCACCTCCCTGTAGCCATTATGCGTTGGGAAATGCTGTTGTGATTCTGAGCATGTCTGGTGCTGGCCGTGCGTCAGAGGCCCGCTGACACATACAGAGCAGCTTGTCTGCCTCCCTCCCTGCCCCCCTCCCTGTCTGCCATTCTCCCTCCCTCCCTCCCTGTCTGCCTGCCTGCCTGCCTGCCTCCCTGCCTCCCTGTCTGTCTCCATCCCTGTCTGTCTCCATCCCTCCCTGTCTGTCTGCCTGATTACCCAAGAACACAGCATGAGAAGGAACAGCAACACTCTCACAGATGGAGTGAGTCAGACACACAGAGAGAGAGAGAGAGAGAGAGAGAGAGAGAGAGAGAGAGAGAGAGAGAGAGAGAGAGAGAGAGAGAGAGAGAGAGAGAGAGAGAGAGAGAGAGAGAGAGAGAGAGAGAGAGAGAGAGAGAGAGAGAGAGAGAGAGAGAGAGAGAGAGAGAGAGAGAGAGAGAGAGAGAGAGAGAACGAAAGAGAGGAAGACAAAGGGAGGGAAGAGAGAGTGTATTTAGTGAGAGATAGAAGAGAGAGAGATTAAAGAGAGTGAGAGATGAGTCACTGCCCGACATGTAGCATGACACTTAGACAGCGCTGTTGAACACATCTGAGAGATAGCATATGAATGAGTTCTCTCTGTCCCCATCTCATGCCCATCCACTGTCTCTTCTCTAGTAATGTCTGGGAGCAGCGGCAGGTTCATTTCCCTGTAATGTACCGTTCCCCTGTCCTCAGTTTCCTCTCCTCTACAGTGTTCATGTCTTATTCAACGTGACACTATGAATGATTCATGGAGCCATCTGCTGTAGCAAGCGAGGGGCCCCCTACATGCTCCATCAGCAGGGGATACCGTCCTAGGCAGGAGGGATTAAGGGGAGAGGGTGTGTGTGTGTGTGTGTGTGTATATATGTGTGTGTGTGTGTGTGAGGGGACTGACAAAAAGAGCCCCGCTAAAATGAAGCAGAGGCCCTGTGGGGTGTGTTGCAGTCGGCGGCCATATTGGCCTCAGTTAACTCAGCAGGGCTATGTGTTTAAGTATTTATGTGTACTGTATATTATCTCAGCTGGGACGTTACACCACAGTCATGAGACATGGTCATAGGGTTTCAACCCTTTACTGCCGGTTACACTGCACGTGTTTTGGTTACAGTAAAAATAAATTCAACATCTGAAACACAAATGTATACACGATGCTAGATGGCGAAGTCCCTTTACACTGTGATGTACTGTGTGTAGCCTATGTTGATTTTGAGTGAACTAGGGCTTGCGGAGCAGGAATAGGCAAGTCAGCCATTTTACCTATAAACACTGAAGTTCCCAGTCTGTTAAAGTGAGCCACTTTTATCAGAGTCCGTCGCGGATGGTGCACAGGAGCTAGTTTCATTTCAACACCAGATTGGAGTCTTCACACAGCCTGACAGAGGTAATGGAATTCGTCAGCTATGGCAATTTCCCTCCGGACATTCTCCTCATCCGTCTATCACTGCAGCTGCTGGCCTCGCAGAAATACAAAATGAGGTTTGTGAAGATAGTGGTACAACCACATGCTGTTTTTTACTGACGATGGGTTCGAGGTAATATTTCTTGGCAAGCTACCAGCACCCGTATGCAGTCCCAATACATCTGGTCGATGGCAAACCATTTGTGGCTTTTAATATACAGAACGAGAAAGGAACTAGAAATAAGAGCACCATGACAACTCCTCAGACTTTGAACAGGTTCAGTCCTGATGGGCAGATTCATGTTGTTTTCTGTGACAACAGAGTAAGGCAGACGCCAGGACAGCATTGGGTCACCACTGTCACCACTCAGAGGATTAGGATGAACCGTGGGGGATTTTTATGTCATGACGTTGTTCCAAACAGAGTTGCCACTGACAGTTGTCAACCCTTAATAATCACTATAGTGGGCAGTTAGTAACTTAAAGGTTGAGCTCTAAATGTTTTTTCATGTCAGGATTGCTCATATCCAGAGACACTTTGTTGTAGATGGAATGTAATGTAGCGCCCTATATGGCCGAGCTAGACTAAAAAGATCCACAGCTCACCCCAAACCTTTCTAGACAAGACGAGACTTCCAAGAACTGAGGTGGCACGATATGTACTCTAGTGTGATTTCACTTTCACATCTCACAGTGTGACACGTAGAGGTGTCAGAATCCTGTCCTAGAGCTGAGGTACTGGGCCGACAGCAACAACGGTTCAACCTGTTTTGATTGTCTTACTTATTGCTCTCTTCAAGCACTCTCCTGACTCTCCTCAAAAGAGTGGCCCCGTGATACCAGGAACAATCCACAGAAAAACACTAACAGAAAGAGATTTGTCGATAAACAATAATGAATAATTGATTCGATTTAGAGAGCTTTTCCAGATGCTCAGACTAGACGCTTCACATTGTGTAAGAGGAAACACACGTCATCCACCACCACTGGGCAGGGTCTGTGATTGGAGGTGCCTCTATGTATAAATGAGACGGCTGGGGCCGAGGCCTGACTAATGGTCTGACCATCTGCCCTGGCAGGTGCACTGATGCTCATGCAAACATGAGACGACATCGCACCTTTATGCTGTGCCACTGTGAGCTGCGGGAAGAGCCTTTGAGATAGAGCTTTAGTTTCGGTAGAAATACAGTAAGGGGAACATGATGAAGAGACACACACGCAAGGAATTTAGGTAGGAGACCCCCTTGGATCATTATTATTCTGTATCTGAAAGCCAGCAAGGCACTTGTGTTTGCTTTGGTGTTGCATCAACAAGAATTGCTGCTCTGTTCTGCTCTGTTCTGTTCTGTCATGTTCAGCTCTGTTGTGCTCTGTTCTGTTCTTTTCTGCACTACTCTGTTCTGCTCTGCTCTGTTCTGTTCTGTTCGATTCTGCTCTGTCCTGCTCTGTTTGGTTCTGCTCTGTTGCTTTGGATCCTGATGTTCCTGGAGCAGGGAAGCAGGGGGAGCCACGCCCCTATGTTCCCTATAGGATTCCAGCCACTCACAGCAGGACTACAGTCACACTCCATCCTCCCCTGGGAGCCAGCTAAACAACACTGAGCCACTTCCTGACAGATTAAACACAGCACATGAACGATGCCTGGAGTAAACCACCAACAACAACAGAACAGACACCTTTAACAAGCCGCTCATCTGGCTCACACCGTCTCATCCAGCTTTCTCCTTTAAAAACAACACGGCTACAATCAAACCAGACAGACAAAAGAATCTGTGGGAGATACAGGGACTCAGTGTTTCCCCAGAACAGTCGCTCAGTGGATGGCAGAGCGGGATAAATGGCAGGGAGGGTGATGTAGAAATGAAAAGAGCACATTAGATTTCAAAGGGGAAGCGCACCCTCCTTCTCCTCTTAGCACAGACATGATCAAAGGCACTGTTGTTCTATGGGCTCTCAAAGCCAGGCTCTTATAGTTGAATCTCGTTCAAATAAAATGCTTTTTTTGTTTTGTTATTTTTTTGTTTACTTTAGGATGGGGGGGGGGGGGGTTGAAGGGGGACTAGAATCAGAGTGAAAATGAAACCCCAATCTGAATTCTGTTACAGAAATCTTGACATCTGAATGTGTTTTATTGAAACTCCAATGTGGTGTTCAAGAAATGTTATGTTGCATAACTGACAGCCCACCTGAATAAATACTTACTATAGAATTGTGTAGTATACTGTAGAATACTATACTACACACTGTAGTATCCCTCAATAATGTGTAGTACATACTATAGAATTGTGTAGTACACTGTAGAATACTATAGTTAATACTACAGTATTATCCCCAAAAAGTACAATGTCTGCAAAAACACAACATTTTTTTAACTATAGTAACAATACAGTATTTAATTTGCATATAACCTGCCTATTCTCCTCCCCCATATCCCAATTTGTGCCAGCCAAAAGTGAGAAACCTACATGCCAAGTACAGTATAGACCATATATTGTGTTATAGAAAAGAACTGAAGCTCTCAACTATCCATTCAGACTCCAGTCCTACCTACCTACAGGTTATGGAAAATTTGCTCTTTTAGAATTTGTCCAGTAGGATAATAAAAAGATAAAACAAAAACACTATAGCAAATACTACAGCAATGTCTGCAAAAACACTATAGTAAATATTACAGTAATGTCTGCAAAAACACTACAGTAATTAATGTGTGCATGCATGACAGCATGGATCAGAACGTTTGATGTCGCCTGATGGCAGCCCTAACAGTATTACAATGATTGCTTTGTTGCGGGCCATTAAATTCACTTAGTCTGTGTAGTGAGTGATCAATAACATTCACCTCTGAAATACAAACATTCTACTCCAGAGGACTTTGGTGTTTCTAGAGTGAATCTGTGCTTCTAATGTAACCAGCTGGAACTACAACAATGATAGAACTCCAAGATTACTCTGTAATGCAAGTTGATGGGGGTCAACGACAGAATTCTCTACATCATTGGAGGTAATGAACACAGACAAAGAAGACAAGTGTTGTGCTCGTCAAGGTGGATAATGACATCCTAAAATGGTCCTTAAAGCGACAGCCATATTGTGCATCCTTGGCTGAGCACACCACAGGCCTCCTTCTCTGCACTACTCTTCAGACCCAGAGGGATTGTCTGAGCTTCCGAAGTGGAAAAGGAAGATGGAAATGATTGCATTTATACTGTACATTAGGGTTGACTACTCTGAGCTATACAGTAGTAGCTGAAACAGCTAGCAGAAACTGAAGGTAAGGGTACCTCTCAACCATGGTTTATATGTAAATGTCTGTTCACTTTTGATTAATGAGAGGGAGGGAGAGAGAGAAAAATAGAGAGGGAGAGAGAGAGACAAAGAGAGAGGGAGGGAGAGAAAATGTGAAAGAGAAACAATCGGAGAAGGCAGAACGAGGGGGATAGAGAGAAAGAGGGGGATTCACATCATTCACTGGTGCTGGCAGGGTTTCTGAGTTGGACTGATCATTAGTTCATTAAAGGCTCAAAATGGTGCCAAGTAAAGTACGATGCTTGGGAATTTAACTATAAGCTCAACAAGGCTCCCTTGCTCTCTCAGAAAAGTTGTGGGTCCATTCTACAGTGAAGGAACCAAACTAAACCAGGCAGTACACAGAACCAACGGGGGAGTTCATCTCCATGGCAACGGCAGTCTCAGCAGCCCGCCTGCCTGCCAGCCAGCCTGTGTGGCCATGAGAGTTACTATTGTGTTGTGTTGGTCTCACTATAACCTGCCATTGTCCCTGTTTTCACACCCAATACTTTTCTTCTGCGCCATGTTGTTATTGGATAGGTGTAATAACAGTCAGCCTGGCAGGCAGCAGTGTTGTTATTGGATAGGTATAATAACAGGCAGCCTGGCAGGCAGCAGTGTTGTTATTGGATAGGTGTGATAACAGGCAGCCTGGCAGGCAGCAGTGTTGTCATTGGATAGGTGTAATAACAGGCAGCCTGGCAGGCAGCAGTGTTGTCATTGGATAGGTGTAATAACAGGCAGCCTGGCAGGCAGCAGTGTTGTTATTGGATAGGTGTGATAACAGTCAGCCTGGCAGGCAGCAATGTTGTCATTGGATAGGTGTAATAACAGGCAGCAGTGTTGTTATTGGACAGGTATAATAACAGGCAGCAGTGTTGTTATTGGACAGGTGTAATAACAGGCAGCCTGGCAGGCAGCAGTGTTGTTATTGGATAGGTATAATAACAGGCAGCCTGGCAGGCAGCAGTGTTGTTATTGGACAGGTATAATAACAGGCAGCAGTGTTGTTATTGGATAGGTGTAATAACAGGCAGCCTGGCAGGCAGTGTTGTCATTGGATAGGTGTAATAACAGGCAGCCTGGCAGGCAGCAGTGTTGTTATTGGATAGGTGTAATAACAGGCAGCAGTGTTGTTATTGGATAGGTGTAATAACAGGTAGCAGTGTTGTTATTGGATAGGTGTAATAACAGGTAGCAGTGTTGTTATTGGATAGGTGTAATAACAGGTAGCCTGGCTGGCAGCAGTGTTGTCATTGGATAGGTGTAATAACAGGCAGCCTGGCAGGCAGCAGTGTTGTTATTGGACAGGTGTAATAACAGGCAGCAGTGTTGTTATTGGATAGGTGTAATAACAGGTAGCCTGGCTGGCAGCAGTGTTGTTATTGGATAGGTGTGATAACAGGCAGCCTGGCAGGCAGCAGTGTTGTTATTGGACAGGTGTAATAACAGGCAGCAGCGTTGTTTGGGTTTTGCACTGCCTGGCTCTCCAGTCCCACTGAGGGATTAGCAGCATCAATTTTCTCCTCTGCCTGTGCCCTGTGAAACTTCCTGGTATGGGATAGATAAGATATACTTCATATTGTTTACATATCTCCAGTGGAGGCATGGTGTCTGGAAATAAGCCTGTTTTTATTGACCTGGAGTCCAGCGTGACATTAGGCCTTGTGAGTCGCTAGCTAGCACAAACACGACACAAATGTTTCACAACAGGTGACAAGCCAGCCAGTGAGGAGCCTGTTCCCCTCCACCTGCTGAGTCAGGTGGCTGTCAGTGTGACCCCCAAATGGTTGGCCCCGAGACATTTCATTGGCACACAATTCACAGTGGAGGTGCCGTAGCCCATACCACAGTGGAGGTGCTGTAGCCCATACCACAGTGGAGGGGCCGTAGCCCATACCACAGTGGAGGTGCCGTAGCCCATACCACAGTGGAGGTCCGTAGCCCATACCACAGTGGAGGTGTCGTAGCCCATACCACAGTGGAGGTGCCGTAGCCCATACCACAGTGGAGGTGCCGTAGCCCATACCACAGTGGAGGTGCCGTAGCCCATACCACAGTGGAGGTGCCGTAGCCCATACCACAGTGGAGGTGTCGTAGCCCATACCACAGAGGAGGTGCCGTAGCCCATACCACAGAGGAGGTGCCGTAGCCCATACCACAGTGGAGGTGCCGTAGCCCATACCACAGTGGAGGTGCCGTAGCCCATACCACAGTGGAGGTGCCGTAGCCCATACCACAGTGGAGGTGCCGTAGCCCATAACATAGTGGAGGTGTCGTAGCCCATACCACAGTGGCCTTGCTGACACAGGGTCTCAGAAGCACATTCTGGGTTCTGCAGGCCTATGTGTTTACAAACATACTGGACATTCTGGAGGGTCTCACTTTCAGGGAGCGAAGTGAAATGTCTAGACGTGTACTAGATGTGTACTAGATGTTTACAAACAGCATACTGGACATTTCTGAGGTTCTTGCTTTCAGGGACTGGGCGAAAACATTGGAAAGACAGTTGGCTATCTGGAGGAGGATATCGTCTTGTTTAAAAGTCTTTTGAAGGGCACCATAGTGATTCAGCTTATAGTCTTTATTGATTCGTTTGTTGCAATTATTTTTAGTCATAAGGTATATTACATATGACATATTACAGTCACCTGATGGCTTTGCAGGAAAGCCAAACTTAATGTGTGAGCTGAGCACTACATGCATGTTAAAGACGTGAAGCACGGTAACACTCTCACGCCATCAGACAGGCAAACAGACATCAGTGCACTTAATATTCCCCCTGATCCAGCGGCTCACTGTCATTGGTCCACGGGTCAACAATGACTCATGTTTAATGTCTTCCTGTCGGATATAGCCTTCCTACTAGACCAGGGAATAGCAAGATCCCCTATGAATGCCACATCACTTATTGGGGGATCAAGCAACCCCCAGCCATAACTAGCCTTGCCCCTGGCCGGCCACTTGCCTAACCTCACACAGCCATGCATTAGCTATGGCCTTCTGAGTTTGCCTTAGAGGCTAGTTCTGGGAGTTGGTCGAGTATGACAAAAAACAACTCAATCTCTGAAATGGATCTAAATTCATGCAAAAATAGTGTATCTACTACAAGGAACACATGTTTTAAAAGATAAAGAGGCAAAACAAAGGATTAAAGGCCAGGTGCAAGAGGTTTAAAGGTCTGCTTTCAAAGCAATACAGATTTGGATATATGGCTTTAAATCGTCAACAATGGAGGACATATGCTACAACAACACTGCAGTGCATATTGTCTGTAGGTCTACAGCTGAATCTATAGTGATCACTAGTCTACAATATAATGCTCATCCAGAGTGTTGATTTGTGACAAGCGAACTGTTAAACTACTGTACATTTCCCATAATGACAATCAGTAGCGATGTGAAAGAGTTAAATGACCTAGCCATTGAGAATGCGTTTGTTGGGTGAGCGTCCAAATCACCACATGCTGAACATAGCTGAGATGCTAACATCTGCCTACTCACTCTACTGTGTTCACTCACACATAGGGAATTATGGCGAGCGATCAAAGTCAATCCAAAGCATTCAGCACCTCCTCCCTGACTGCAGGCTAATTTTAGGCCATATTTCATTACCAGCAACATGTAAAGCCCTGACTAAGAGTCAGAGACACTGTTTGTTCAACGTCTATTGGTTCTAAATCTAACACACCACACAATTACTGGAATTTTCAGCCACCTTGGAATTCCTCAATCACAGACTAATTGGTTGGATGGCCAGGACTGGATGACCTCTGTGGCTATTTGACCTTTGAACCCCACTCGGTTGGAAGTCTGAAGGGAAGTTCTTAATGAGATATTTTCTAGCTGCCTCAGTGATGGGCAGTTTGCCGGCTGCCCGGAGAGATCTATACACACCGAGACCAGAAGTTCATCACTCTAAATCCCTTACTTTCTTCAGTCTCTTGTGTAGTGTTACTGTAGGCCTTAGGCTCTTTTACTAATCATCTCTTCTGCAAGGGAGGTGAGGTCTTATTCATTCAATTCCCCTGTAACCTTCACTCTCCCAGTGTTTTACCCTTTAAAAGGGTCAATCCGCAGTTGAAACAATAACAAAGTGTGTACCCCGCCACTGTTTCGGTAAAAAGCTGAGGGGTGTTGCTGGAGAAATGTAACCACTCTCAAATTAATAGACAGAGCTATGTATGCAAAATGACTCATATCAAAAGTATAATTTTAACCATGTTTTGAGGCTTTATAGTGTTTGTTTACATTTACTTTGTTTACAAACATTGGAGTAAAACAAGGTTTTATTGCGGGTTCTGACGGGGTACGACAGTTGAACGAACCTCATGAGGCTTTTTTATGAGTTATATTCTTCACAAATCAATGGGTACATATCATTAATTTAGGAGTTAAAAAATGAATGTTGCAACTGCAGATTGCCCCATTTACGTTGTTTTCCCTTTCTGAGAAGAAAATAAGTGACCTTTGGACCAGTGTAAATGCTGTCGCCAAGCAACCAATGTGACTAAGCAGTGCCAGGCCAGATCCAGATCAGATCCAGGCAGCTCCTATCAGACAGATTTAATGCATTACCCGTTCGCTAACACAGCCGCGGCTAAGCCTTACACATTGTAAGCTTTAGCTGGAGCTTCTAAGGCCTAGCTTTCAGCCTGGAGACCAGAGGTTGCTTCCTCTTCCTCTTGAGGGCTTCAGTAATGGGATTCAGACAGAGGTGAGCTAGCTAGGCTAATGTCGGTCTGAGGAGGGAGTCCACCAGACGGTGGAGATGATGATAGCGTTGAGGGGGATTTGTAATGAATACTTAGTAACATATAAATGGAGGATCTTAATTTGATTAACCTGTTGCAGGACGCCTTTCTTGTAGTGAATTTCAGGGTTAAAAGGCTTCTGAAGTTTGTAATTTCCACTTTTCCAATTTTCCCTTAGGAAAAAATGTATTAACCCCTACAAAAATGTCCATTAATTATAATCCACATAATAATTCACATTTCCTGTTGCTGCAGGATTATTATCCTGCTGTATCAAACTGGCTCAAATGAAGATCCCACATTTGTATGAGCAGCACTAACAGAGTGGACAAGGAGGCGACTACTGATACGGTTGCCTGGGAGATGTGTGCTGGGCTGGTGCAACTGTTTGTCTCTGTTAACCATCCTTCTAGCTGGCTGAAGTAGATGGGTAAAAGTTTTAACTCCTTGTTTTTCATCTTCTCTTGAAGACATTTTAACCCATATTTTAACACAGAATCAACATTAGTTTTTTTTTTTTAAAGTATTTATTTGAAGTTGAATTCACGTTTGTTGACAATGATATATGAGCCAAAATTGAATATTGATCTGATGTCTTTGCTCAGATGGCAGCCTAGCCAATTTCCTATGATTATTTAGAAATAACTTTAGCTGAGCTCAGTCATTTAAATGCTGTACAATAAGACGCACAATCACATTCTCAGAGGAATAAGCCCCAACAAAAGCCTGCTACAGAGGGAACACAAAACACACAATACATTATGCTTCTTATTCCCATCTGGGCATTAATAATATGCATCCACAGCATGAATTAGGCCAAGTCTTAGGGCGTCTGTTCTTAGCCTACTGAACAAGCTGCTGTTCCTACTACACAGAGAAGCCTAATACCAAGAGGCTATGGGATTGTCTATCAATGTACTGCATCTGTAGGCTTGTTTCAGCAAATATACGCACAGTCTTCAAGCTACCTTCAAGGTATAGTTCATAGAAAACGTGTATATGAAGGGGAGAAACTCTGCAAAAGGGTATGGCCTGAGTGGATTTGAAAACATAAATGTTATCCATAAAATCACACCATTTTACACTCTTGGAAAGAAGGGTTCCATAAGGGCTCTGCGGCTGTCCCCAGAGGAGAACCATTTTTGGTTCCAGGGAGAACTCTTTTGGGTTCCATGTAGAACCCTTTGTGGAAATAGTTCTACATGGAACCCAAAAGAGTTCTACCTGGAACCAAAATGAGTTCTTCCAAGGGTTCTCTTATGGGGACAGCCGAAGAACCCATTTTGGTTCCAGATAGCACATTTTTTTCTAAGAGTGTACAAGTTGAAAACCAACCCATAAAAATAAGTCTGGCCAATGGTGACGGTGTACACTTACAACTCGAACCTAACGACAACTAGGTCAATCTTCAGTCCCTGCAGAAATCTTAATTGAGGAAATGACAGGCAGCCTGGCCCTAAATGAAGCCTATGAACCAGCTACCATGTTAGAGAGCAGAGTTACACGTTATTATCAGGTTAATTAGACGGTTAAAAGGTGCTTGTGCAAAACATTATTTCAAAATAAAAGTTATTTGTTGTCTTGACACTGACAGTCTTGTACCCAAAACGATATTTCTCCAAAATAACAGTAGTAAATCTAATAATGTGTCATGCCCTCCCTCTGCCGGGCGACGTCACCGGTCTACTAACCACCGGTCCTGGCAACCCACATTGCGCACACCTGCTGATAGTTCTCCTTGATTGCTCCCCCTTCATTTATCCCTCAGTTGTCTCCAGTCACTAGGTGTTATTGTTTTCTCTCACGTCATGTTTGTTCATTTGCTTCGGTTCTTTATTAAAATCACCTTCTTCACCTGTTTGCTGACTCCCGGCGTGTACGTTACACAATGCTAAGCCCTTGGTTTATTACAATGTGACAAACAGAGTGAGAAGTGCTGAGTAATTATGCCCAATTTGTCAGATACTCTCACAGTAATCATGCAAAGAACCTTTCTGGTACTGGTCCAGGCAACAGCAGAAAATAACAGATTGATAGCCAGGCTCTAGGTACACTCTTAGAAATAAAGGTGCTATCTAGAACAAAAAAGGTTATTCGGCTGTCCCCATAAGAGAACCTTTTGATGAACCCCTTTTGGTTCCAGGTAGAACCCTTTTAGGTTCCATCTACATGGAACCCAAAATAGTTCTACCTGGAACCAAAAAGGGTTCTCCTATGGGTACAGCCACAAAACGCCTTTGGAACACTTTTTTCTAAGAGTGTACCATTGTTGGGGTTGGAGCTCTTGGCATAGAAGTTAGAGACAAAAAGAGTAGGCACCCAGAGTAGAATGACAGCTGAGCTGCCTCAAACAACCTCCCCCTGCCAAGCTCTCAAACAACCTCCCCCTGCCAAGCCCTCAAACAACCTCCCCCTGCCAAGCTCTCAAAACAAGTAAGACAGCAGAGCAGTGGCACTCTGTCTCATCCTGTCTCATCCTGTCTCCTCCGGTCTCTGTTTATCTATCTCTCTCTGCAGTCCATCCTCGTACATCTGTCTGTCTGGCTGGGGAGGAAAACAGCCTCTAATATGTTTAGTTAAGCAGGCCATATGGCTTTCTTTGTCTAAGTGGCCCTCTGGTCAACATCAATGGAGTCTGCTTGTTGGAGAAGGAATGGGTCTATTTTAATACAAGTATAGCTGCAGCGGGTGGCTGGCTGGGTGGGTGGGTGCATCATGGTGGGAGCGTCAGGTAGGGTGGGTGGGTGGCTGGGCCAGGGTGGATGGGTCAGGGTGGGTGGGTGGGTGGGTGCGTCAGGCTGGGTGGGTCAGGGTGGGTGCATCATGGTAGGAGCGTCAGGGTGGATGGGTCAGGGTGGGTGGGTGGGCGCGTCAGGGTGGGTGGGTGGGCCAGGGTGGATGGGTCAGGTTGAGTGGATCAGGGTGAATGGGTCAGGGCGGATGGATCAGGGCAGGTGGGTCAGGGCGGATCGGTCAGGGCGGGTGCGTCAGGGCAGGTGGGTCAGTGTGGGTCAAGGTGGGTGGGTGGGTCAGGGTGGATGGGTCAGGGCGGATGGGTAAGGGCAGATGGGTCAGGCCGGGTGGGTGGGTGGGTCAGGGTGGATGGGTCAGGGCGGATGGGTCAGGGCGGATGGGTCAGGGTGGCTGGCTGGGTCAGGGTGGGTGGGTCTGGTTTGGTTGTTTAAGCAATAAGGCACAATGGGGTGTGTTATATGGCCATTATACCACGGGTAAGGGCTGTTCTGGATACAGCCGTTAGCCGTGGTATATTGGCAATATACCACAAACCCCAGAGGTGCCTTATTGCTATTATAAACTGGTTACCAACTTAATTAGAACAGTAAAATGTACTTTTTTGTCATACCCGTGGTTTACGGTGTTTCAGACAATCAGCATTCAGGGCTCAAACCACCCGGTTTATAATATTCAATAAGATACATACGTAGGTTGTTGCTGTTGCGCTGTGCATAGGACCTATAACATCAAACATCCCTCCAAAGCCCAACCCAACTTCAAGAAGCCAATAAACACAGAGAATAACATGTCAAAATTGAATGGGGAGAAAATGTGATCAGAACTACGATTACAGGTCCTATTGTGTCATGATGAACGAGTCAATTTTATTTGTATCCGACTCCCTCCACATTCTTGTATTGTAATGTTGCATCCCAGAGTGAAGACAATACCGGTCCACTACATATAATCTGAGCAATTCATCTCATTGGAGTGGGTCTTTCTGTTCAATCACAGTCTAAGTGGTAATGCCCTGTAGTCGATGTACTCCTTAAAGACGTCCTCCAGTGATTTTTTAAATTTTTCTGTTGAAAAGTGATAACCCAAGTATGAATACACTACAGTAACAAAAGTTTGGGGTCACTTAGAAATGTCCTTGTTTTGAAACAAAAGCACATTTTTTGTCCATTAAAATAACATCAAATTGATCAGAAATACAGTGTAGACATTGTTAATGTTGTAAAGGACTATTGTAGCTGGAAATGGCTGATTTTTAATGGAATATCTACATAGGCGTACAGAGGCTTATTTTCAGCAACCATCACTCCTGTGTTCCAATTGCACATTGTGTTAGCTAATCCAAGTTTATCATTTTAAAAGGCTAATTGATCATTAGAAAACCCTTTTGCAATTGTTAGCACAGCTGAAAATTGTTGTGCTGATTGAAGAAGCAATAAAACTGGTCTTCTTTAGACTAGTTGAGTATCTGGAGCATCAGCATTTGTGGGTTCGATTACAGGCTCAAAATGGCCAGAAACAAAGAACTTTCTTCTAGTTTGAGAAACAGACACCTCACAAGTCCTCAACTGGCAGCTTCATTAAATAGTACCGCAAAACACTAGTCTCAGTGTCAACACTGAAGAGGAGAATCTGGGATGCTGGCCTTCTAGGCAGAGTTCCTCTGTCCAGTGTCTGTGTTCTTTTGCCGATCTTAATCTTTTCTTTTTATTGGCCAGTCTGAGATATGGCTTTTTCTTTGCAGCTCTGCCTGGAAGGCCAGCATCCCGGAGTTGCCTCTTCACTGTTGACATTGAGACTGGTGTTTTGCGGTACTATTTAATGAAGCTGCCAGTTGAGGACTTGTGAGGTGTCTGTCAAATCCCCTCTCCCCTAACCACCACCACCATCACCATCCTTTCATTCACTACATAGGAGGTGACAAAAACCTCCTCCTGAGAAATCATGGTTGATCCTGTGACGACACATGCTGTAATCCTGTGAGATGACGTGAAAGCCTATTTCATCTGTATGTCCCCTTGCAGATATGGACTGCACAGAGGGTAGCAAGGTATTAGTCAGACCCCCATGGCCACGGATGGAGAAGGGGTTGAGGGACACTGGTCCTGGTTAAAAGTAGTGCACTATATATGGGAATAGGGTGCCATTTGGGACGCAGACACAGAGAATGTGGGTCACAGACATAGTAGATGGGATGGATGGATGGAGGGATGGATGGATGGATGGATGAATGGATGGATGGATGGATGAGATTAGAGCTGGAAATATGTGTTCGCTGATGGGAGGTGTGGGTTCTGCCTAACTGCCTCACTGATGCTCCAATAAGAACGGTAGCACCTTTTTTAAATTTAACCATTATTTAACTAGGCATTTATTTAACTAGGCATTTATTTAACTAGGCAAGTCAGTTAAAAACTAATTATTATTTACAATAACGGCCTCTAGCTATCAGTCTGGTTTGTTTAAAATAAGGAATTTGAAATGGTTTATACTTTTACTTTTGATACTTAAGTACATTTTAGCAATTGCATTTACTTTTAATACTTAAGTATATTTTTTACTGAGTGACTTTCACTTTACTTGAGACATTTTCTATTAGGGTATCTTTACTTTTACTCAAGTATGACAGCTATGCCTTGTGTAAGGGACTCCAGCCCCACTAACCTATGGGACTGACTGAGCCACGCCTACTCTCATCCATCACAAGCATATATTCCATATGGACCCATGTATGTAAATGCAGAGAGAGGGCATGCCCAGCCCTGTGCTAAAATAGCTGTAGACTACTGGCCTTTGATTACAACCTGGGTAACTTACCCCTTTCCTTCCTGTAAAGCAATAAGATCATTCATCCAATACAGTGAGACAAGTATAGGCTATCTCAATAAATAAGAGGCATAACACCCAAACAGTACTCTGTCTGTCTCACACACATCATTCAACCAATTGGGGTGGTGCTACAGGAGAGTTTACACATTTGCTTTAATGTGCACAGTGTCCATCATGGTACTTTGAGAACCTGCCACCATTAGATGCAAGGATGTTGGGTATCACATTATTTGGATAGTCCATCTGTAGATGCTCTACAGATTATCTACAGGCTATCAGTAACATTTCAACTAGCTATCTACTAACCCTAACCTTAGCACTAGCCCTAAACCTTATCCTAGCCCTAACCCTAACCCTTATGAAGCAGTTGCTTATCAACAGATAGTTTGTTGACAGTATGACCATCTGTAGAACATCTACAGATGGAAAATCCGGACTATCCAAATAAAGTGTGACCAGATGTTGATTAGGTTACCTGTTGGACTATTCTTAACATTCTTACAATAGCATGCGAATGTTATGTTATCCACTTAGAAAATCACAGGAAAACGAAGATATGTAAAAAAAATAATAATAATAATAATAAAAAATGTAAAAGATGGCTTCGTCAGCATTAGCGAAAAAATATTAACGACATTTCACATAATCAACATTTGTTTCAATATTTATAGCCCACTTGATACAAATATATTTCCTAGCCTACAGAAGAAAAAAACTCAAACGTTATAATAATGCTATCGTATAATAAAGATAACGGTCCACACAGCGCGCCCACTAATACACATGCGCTTGTTCCAAGGCAGCAGCTTGTGCGCACGGCACAACATCCGTTTTTTTCAACGTAAACTATTCAATCATACCGTTTACAAACTCAATCATACCGTTTACAAACTAGATTATTACCTACATATGACATTTAGGACGACGAGGACGTCAATAAACTATCGCTTTGTCATGTCTGCTTACCCAAAACACGAAGGAATAGACGACGAGGAGCGTTTTGAGGCAGGTTATCACTGGTTTGGTCTCCATTCTTCTTGATGCCATTCTCCAGTAAAATGGGGCGCTGGGTTTTCAGCGGGGCTGCGTTGCTGTGATTCTCCACTGGGCTTCGTTGGTTCAGTTGATCCACCCGCAGTCTTTCACAGCGCAGTCGCTCTCTCCTCACTGGCCGTAAATGAATGAGCTGCAGGTGATTCTACAGGCCTCGGACCTCTCCATGCGCCGTCTGGCGGGGTTCACGGGTTACTGTGAAAACCGTGATCAATGATTATTATGCGGTGTATATAACAGGTGTTACAAAGTCAATGAATCATTTAAAAATACGTGTTGCATTTTATGTGAAAGTCGTTACAAAAACATTATAATACTGGTTTAAAGACAAAGCCTATTTATTGCTCTTAAATTTTTTTTTTAACTATTAGGGGTACAACTATTGGAAAGAAATGAATCCACAAATTAAGCCAAGCATTCGCTAATGCTGACGAAGCCATCTTTTATTATTATTTTTTTACATATCTTCGTTTTCCTGTGATTTTGGAGAGTGACTAAAGTTCATGTGATCATCTGACAAGGTGTGAAAAGAGTTCACAGACTGGTAACAGAATTTACAGGCTGGTGTTCCATGTGAGATGCTTGAGATTGCAACTTATCGTGAACCCGCAAGGGAAAGATCTTAGCAACCAAAGGGGGCATAGGCTCCACAAACATAGTCTAATAGGCCAGTTAACCTCGTCCAGGCTAACTGTGAAGTCAGGAGGACTTCGAGAGTTAGGTGTTATAGCCAGACTTTGATAATGTGGTTAACAGGTAGTAAGCTAGCTAAATTAGCTTCTAGTGGTGTATTATTGTTTGGACTAGATGGGATACATTTTATATCAGAGTGAACTTTGAGTAGCAGGTTATGAGAATTGGGTTAAAGGGCCAGTGCAGCCAACAACTTGATTTCCCAGTGTTTTATAAATATATATTCAGGTTTGGGGAACGGGTGGGCCAGTCCATAGCATCAATGCCTTCCTCTTGCAGGAACTGCTGACACACTCCAGCCACATGAGGTCTAGCATTGTCTTGCATTAGGAGGAACCCAGGGCCAACCGCACCAGCATATGGTCTCACAAGGGGTCTGAGGATCTCATCTCGGTACCTAATGGCAGTCAGGCTACCTCTGGCGAGCACATGGAGGGCTGTGCGGCCCCCCAAAGAAATGCCACCCCACACCATGACTGACCCACCGCCAAACCGGTCATGCTGGAGGATGTTGCAGGCAGCAGAACGTTCTCCACGGCGTCTCCAGACTCTGTCACGTCTGTCACATGCTCAGTGTGAACCTGCTTTCATCTGTGAAGAGCACAGGGCGCCAGTGGCGAATTTGCCAATCTTGGTGTTCTCTGGCAAATCAAATCAAATCAAATCAAATGTATTTATATAGCCCTTCGTACATCAGCTGAAATCTCAAAGTGCTGTACAGAAACCCAGCCTAAAACCCCAAACAGCAAGCAATGCATGTGAAAGAAGCACGGTGGCTGGGAAAAACTCCCTAGGAAAAACTCCTGAGAAAGGCCAAAAACCTAGGAAGAAACCTAGAGAGGAACCAGGCTATGAGGGGTGGCCAGTCCTCTTCTGGCTGTGCCAGGTGGATATTATAACAGAACATGGTCAAGATGTTAAAATGTTCGTAAATGACCAGCATGGTCAAATAATAATAATCATAGTAATTGTCGAGGGTGCAACAAGCACGTCCGGTGAACAGGTCAGGGTTCCGTAGCCGCAGGCAGAACAGTTGAAACTGGAGCAGCAGCATGGCCAGGTGGACTGGGGACAGCAAGGAGTCATCATGCCAGGTAGTCCTAGGGCTCAGGTCCTCCGAGAGAAAGAAAGAAAGAAAGAGAGAATTAGAGAGAGCATATTTACATTCACACAGGACACCGGATAAGACGAGAATACTCCAGATGTAACAGACTGACCCTAGCCCCCCGACACATAAACTACTGCAGCATAAATACTGGAGGCTGAGACAGGAGGGATCAGAAGACACTGTGGCCCCATCCGATGATACCCCCGGACAGGGCCAAACAGGCAGGATATAACCCCACCCACTTTGCCAAAGCACAGCCCCCACACCACTAGAGGGATATCTACAACCACCAACTTACCGTCCGAAGACAAGGCCGAGTATAGCCCACAAAGATGTCCGCCACGGCACAACCCAAGGGGGGGGCGCCAACCCAGACAGGAAGACCACGTCAGTGGCTCAACCCACTCAAGTGACGCACCCCTCCCATGGACGGCATGGAAGAACACCAGTAAGTCAGTGACTCAGCCCCTGTAAAAGGGTTAGAGGCAGAGAATCCCAGTGGGAAGAGGGGAACCGACAAGGCAGAGACAGCAAGGGCGGTTCGTTGCTCCAGCCTTTCCGTTCACCTTCACACTCCTGGGCCAGACTATACTTAATCATAGGACCTACTGAAGAGATAAGTCTTCAGTAAAGACTTAAAGGTTGAGACTGAGTCTGCGTCTCTCACATGGGTAGGCAGACCATTCCATAAAAATGGAGCTCTATAGGAGAAAGCCCTACCTCCAGCCGTTTGCTTAGAAATTCTAGGGACAATTAGGAGGCCTGCGTCTTGTGACCGTAGCGTACGTGTAGGTATGTACGGCAGGACCAAATCGGAAAGATAGGTAGGAGCAAGCCCATGTAATGCTTTGTAGGTTAGCAGTAAAACCTTGAAATCAGCCCTTGCCTTAACAGGAAGCCAGTGTAGGGAAGCTAGCACTGGAGTAATATGATCAAATTTTTTGGTTCTAGTCAGGATTCTAGCAGCCGTATTTAGCACTAACTGAAGTTTATTTAGTGCTTTATCCGGGTAGCCGGAAAGTAGAGCATTGCAGTAGTCGAGCCTAGAAGTAACAAAAGCATGGATTAATTTTTCTGCGTCATTTTTGGACAGAAAGTTTCTGATTTTTGCAATGTTACGTAGATGGAAAAAAGCTGTCCTTGAAGCAGTCTTGATATGTTCTTCAAAAGAGAGATCAGGGTCCAGAGTAACGCCGAGGTCCTTCACAGTTTTATTTGAGACGACTGTACAACCATCCAGATTAATTGTCAGATTGAACAGAAGATCTCTTTGTTTCTTGGGACCTAGGACAAGCATCTCTGTTTTGTCCGAGTTTAAAAGTAGAAAATTTGCAGCCATCCACTTCCTTATGTCTGAAACACAGGCTTCTAGCGAGGGCAATTTTGGGGCTTCACCATGTTTCATTGAAATGTACAGCTGTGTGTCGTCCGCATAGCAGTGAAATTTAACATTATGTTTTTCGAATGACATCCCCAAGAGGTAAAATATATAGTGAAAACAATAGTGGTCCTAGAACGGAACCTTGAGGAACACCGAAATTTACAATTGATTTGTCAGAGGACGAACCATTCACAGAGACAAACTGATATCTTTCCGACAGATAAGATCTAAACCAGGCCAGAACTTGTCCATGTAGACCAATTTGGGTTTCCAATCTCTCCAAAAGAATGTGGTGATCGATGGTATCAAAAGCGGCACTAAGATCTAGGAGCATGAGGACAGATGCAGAGCCTCGGTCTGACGTCATTAAAAGGTCATTTACCACCTTCACAAGTGCAGTCTCAGTGCTATGATGGGGTCTAAAACCAGACTGAAGCGTTTCGTATACATTGTTTGTCTTCAGGAAGGCAGTGAGTTGCTGCGCAACAACTTTTTCTAAAATTTTTGAGAGGAATGGAAGATTCGATATAGGCCGATAGTTTTTTATAATTTCTGGGTCAAGATTCGGCTTTTTCAAGAGAGGCTTTATTACTGCCACTTTTAGTGAGCTTGGTACACATCCGGTGGATAGAGAGCCGTTTATTATGTTCAACATAGGAGGGCCAAGCACAGGAAGCAGCTCTTTCAGTAGTTTAGTTGGAATAGGGTCCAGTATGCAGCTTGAGGGTTTGGAGGCCATGATTATTTTCATCATTGTGTCAAGAGATATAGTACTAAAACACTTTAGTATCTCCCTTGAGCCAAGGTCCTGGCAGAGTTGTGCAGACTCTGGACAATGAAGCCCTGGAGGAATACCCAGATTTAAAGAGGAGTCCGTAATTTGCTTTCTAATGATCATGATCTTTTCCTCAAAAAAGTTCATAAATTTATTACTGCTGAAGTGAAAGCCATCCTCCATTTGCGAATGCTGCTTTTTAGTTAGCTTTGCGACAGTGTCAAAAAGAAATTTCGGATTGTTCTTATTTTCCTCAATTAAGTTGGAAAAATAGGGTGATTGTGCAGCAGTGAGGGCTCTTCGATACTGCACGGTACTGTCTTTCCAAGCTAGTCGGAAGACTTCCAGTTTAGTGTGGCGCCATTTCCGTTCCAATTTTCTGGAAGCTTGCTTCAGACCTCGTGTATTTTCTGTATACCAGGGAGCTAGTTTCTTATGACAGATGTTTTTAATTTTTAGGGGTGCAACTGCATCTAGGGTATTGCGCAAGGTTGAATTGAGTTCCTCGGTCAGGTGGTTAACTGATTCTTGTCCTCTGACGTCCTTGGGTAGGCAGAGGGAGTCTGGAAGGGCATCAAGGAATCTTTGGGTTGTCTGAGAATTTATAACACGACTTTTAATCTTCCTTGGTTGGGGTCTGAGCAGATTATTTGTTGCAATTGTAAACGCAATAAAATGGTGGTCCGATAATCCAGGATTATGAGGAAAAACATTAAGATCCACAACATTTATTCCATGGGACAAAACTAGGTCCAGAGTATGACTGTGGCAGTGAGTAGGTCCAGAGACATGTTGGACAAAACCCACTGAGTCGATGATGGCTCCGAAAGCCTTTTGGAGTGGGTCTGTGGACTTTTCCATGTGAATGTTAAAGTCACCAAAAATTAGAATATTATCTGCTATGACTAACGTCCTGCACGGTGTTGGGCTGTAAGCACAACCCCCACCTGTGGACGTCGGGCCCTCATACCACCCTCATGGAGTCTGTTTCTGACTGTTTGAGCAGACACATGCACATTTGTGGCCTGCAGGAGGTCATTTTGCAGGGCTCTGGCAGTGCTTCTCCTGCTCCTCCTTGCACAAAGGCGGAGGTAGCGGTCCTGCTGCTGGGTTGTTGCCCTCCTACGGCCTCCTCCACGTCTCCTGATGTACTGGCCTGTCTCCTGGTAGCGCCTCCATGCTCTGGACACTACGCTGACAGACACAGCAAACCTTCTTGCCACAGCTCGCATTGATGTGCCATCCTGGATGAGCTGCACTACCTGAGCCACTTGTGTGGGTTGTAGACTCCATCTCATGCTACCACTAGAGTGAAAGCACCGCCAGCATTCAAAAGTGACCAAAACATCAGCCAGGAAGCATAGGAACTGAGAAGTGGTCTGTGGTCCTCACCTGCAGAACCACTCCTTTATTGGGGGTGTCTTGCTAATTGCCTATAATTTCCACCTGTTGTCTATTCCATTTGCACAACAGCATGTGAAATTTATTGTCAATCAGTGTTGCTTCCTAAGTGGAGAGTTTGATTTCACAGAAGTGTGATTGACTTGGAGTTACATTGTGTTGTTTAAGTGTTCCCTTTATTTTTTTTGAGCAGTGTATATTTCCATACTATGAGGTTGCAATAATACTGTGAAATTGTGGAAATTATGACAATGCCGTTTTAGCTGTTTGAAAAAGTACACTTGTAATTTCAGCTTGCTTTGGTGGGATGGAGTTTGCGGGTAAATTAGTTAAAAGACCAAAGACCATAAGAAAGAGTTCCAAACCTCTGCCAATAACAGCTAGTTTTCAGTTTTCCCCTCCCCATTCAGACCACACCGACAGTCCTAGTAAAATTGTTTGAGAAATTGCTAGTATTTGCTAACTATTTTTGTTTATTTTTGACTATTTTAATTGAAAACAATCACATTAATTATGGTACTTCATTGTTACCCAGAAATTATTTGATATTGAGATAAAAAATAAAATGGCTGTATTGGAACTTTTCGGGCTCCCGAGTGGTGCAGCGGCCTAACGCAATGCATCTTAGTGCAAGAGGTGTCACTACAGTCACTGGTTCGAATCCAGGCTCTATCACATCCAGCCGTGATTGGGAGTCCCATAGGGCAGCGCACAATTGGCCCAGCGTCGTCCGGGTTTGGCCGGGGTAGGTGGTCATTGTAAATAAGAATTTGTAGTTAACTGACTTGCCTAGTTAAATTTATAAACTAAAAGGTTGGGTTAGGGTTAGCTAAAATGCATCATTTGACGTCAATTTGTATCCCATCTAGCCATGACTGTATATTATTAGCCGGCTAGCTAGCTATTTGAAATGTGATCGATGTTGTTTTTGTTCTAACAGAAACAGGAGCAGTCTTCACCTTTGGAAAAAGCAAATTTGCAGATAACATCCCTAGTAAATTTGGGCTGAAAAATGATGTACCTCTGAAAATCGCCTGTGGGGATGAACACACTGCATTGATAACAGGTCAATGACTGATTTACGTTTTCAAATTGATAGTAGTGATCAGAGTCATATGAAAATAGGCCTGCAATTCTGAAGAACATGCAACATCTGAAGTAAGATAAAAGAATTTGCTAAGACACCCTATCACACGTTTCAAATACATTTTTCTGCAAATGAACTGCTGCTCAACTGCAGCTGCTATTAGTATTAATGTCGCTGTTCCTGTAGCTTTCTAAAGTGGTTTTATTTATTTATTTTTCAACAGAGAATGGCAAGCTTTTCATGTTTGGCAGTAACAACTGGGGTCAGCTGGGTTTGGGATCAAAGACCATGGTGAACAAGCCCACTTGTGTGAAAGGTGGGTCTAAATTGCTCTCCCTTTGTTTTGGTTTAAAAGCAGTACTCTCTTGTATTGCTGTCATACACAGCTGCTTATCTCCCCTTGAATGTACTAGACAAGAGGGAGTGGGGGACGACAACAGACAATATAGCCACTGAAATCAAATGTCCCATGATGTTTTTCCCCCACAAAATTTGTTGGATTTTCTGTGGCTTAAACTAAGTGTTGATGATGCTGTTTTGTAAATTGTGAATGGGTATACTAGTAGCAGGAGACAAAGAGAGATTTGTCACTGCTGTAATCCCAATCTGGAGGGGTCTGTAATCTGGAATAATCTCCTGAGCAGGAGGGCAGCAGAGGAGAGAAAGAGAGGGTTGGACTGCTATTGTGGCTGATTGCAATCTGAAAATGGGTGTCTTTCTCATTCTTGTCTTTCTGTAAGCTTTGAAGTCAAAATGTGCGGCTTGCAGCCTGTGGAAGAAATCACACTATAGTTTACACTTGTAAGTACACAGTTATGACAACAGGTACAATATAAATGATGCCAAATGCCAAATTATGATCATATTACTAAGTGAAAGTTGACTCTTTGTGTCCTGCAAGGAGTAGTAGGCCTTTTACCGAGTTTCAGAAGAAAGTTCTTTGTTTCTGGCCATTTTGAGTCTGTAATCGAACCCACAAAGTTTACTGCTCCAGATACTCAACAAGTCTAAAGAAGGGCAGTTTTATTGCTTCTTTAATCAGAACAACAGTTTTCAGCTGTGCTAACATAATTGCAAAAGGGTTTTCTAATGATCAATTAGCTTTTTAAAATTATAAACTTGGATTAGCAAACACAACGTGCCATTGGAACACAGGAGTGATGGTTGCTGATAATGAGCCTCTGTACGCCTATGTAGATATTCCATCAAAAATAAGCCATTTCCAGCTACAATAGTCATTTACAACATTAACAATGTATACACTGAATTTCTGATCAATTTGATGTTATTTTAATGGACAAAAAATGTGCTTTTCTTTC
Organism: Salmo trutta; assembly: GCF_901001165.1. Classification (NCBI taxonomy): domain Eukaryota; kingdom Metazoa; phylum Chordata; class Actinopteri; order Salmoniformes; family Salmonidae; genus Salmo; species Salmo trutta. Next base: position 3,759,957 of record NC_042995.1, on the reverse strand, counting down.
AAAAACAAGAACATTTCTAAGTGACCCCAGACTTTTGAACGGTAGTGTACATACATAACATACATACAGTACCAATCAAAAGTTTGGACACACCTACTCATTGCCACTGCACTTGAAGTAACTTCCAACGTTCTTGACATTTTCCGTATTGACTGACTTTCATGTCTTAAAGTAATGATGGACTGTCGTTTCTTTTTGCTTATTTGAACTGTTCTTGCCTTAATATGGACTTTGTATTTTACAAAATAGGGCCATCTTCTGTATACCACCCATACCTTGTCACAAAACAACTGATTGGCTCAAGCGCATTAAGAAGGACATAAATTCCACAAATTAACTTTTAACAAGGCACACCTGTTAATTGAAATGCATTCCAGGTGACTACCTCATGAAGCTGGTTGAGAGAATGCCAAGAGTGTGCAAAGCTGTCATCAAGGCATAGGGTGGCTACTTTGAAGAATCTAAAATAGAAAATACATTTTTGATTGTCTTTAACACTTTTTTGTTTACTACATGATTCCATATGTGTTATTTCATAGTTTTGATGTCTTCACAATTATTTTTCAATGTAGAAAATAGTAAAAAAAAAAATAAGAACACCTATGCATTCAAGGGGTTTTCTAAAACATTGGACCGTGTGTGATAGATAGATAGGTGTATATATATATATATATACAAACACAAACAAACAAACACAAGAAAGTTAAGTTTTTGCCTTTAACGTTTTATATTATAATCCTTGTTGTAGTAGAGCTGAGACTGATTCATGTATGTGTCCTGTCCACAGCTCGGGGAAGCGTGTACTCTACCGGTGGAAACAACGAAGGTCAGCTAGGTCTGGCAGACTGTGAGGAGAGGACAGCCTTCCAATTGGTGGACTTCTTCAGTTCACATGGACCAATCAAAATGCTTGCTGCCGGCTCCAACACCTCTGCTGCCCTCACAGGTAAGACTCTCCCGTTATAAGTCACAATCTCTGAGTTACAACTTTGAGTGTCTTCTGGTTCATATTGATGACAAACATTTTTACATTTTTAGTTCATGGGCCAGAGTTGCACTAATTTACTATCAACTGTCTATATTTCTGTTGCTCCTCCTCACCTGGTTTTTGCTGGAAATAATCACGGTGATGATGTCCTTGTTGTAGAGAGTATGACGCTGTTCATGTGGGGTGACAACACTGAGGGTCAGATCGGCCTGGGGAAGGAGAGCAGTGCCCTGACCTCCCAGGAGGTCACTGTGGGTCGGCCAGTGTCCTGTGGGTACTACCACTCTGCTTTCGTCACTGGTGAGAGGACAATGACATAGCCTACTTCAGCACTGTCAGTGTGGCAGGTCACATGATTCCACAACTTTGTAGGATTAGGGAGTTACCCCATCGTGTCTGAACATGTCGTTTTTCTTGGGTTGGTAGAATAATGTATAGATTTAAAAATAGGTAAATATGTTAATGCTATTAATCAACAGGGAATCTCTTTTGTCACAGTTGACGGGGGCCTGTACGCATTTGGGGAGCGCGACAGCGGCAAACTGGGCCTGGCCACGGGTCAGCTGGATGGACACCGCGTGCCGCAGCTGGTAAAGGGCATCACAGACCAGGTGACCCAGGTGGCATGTGGAGGCGGGCACACCGTGGCTGTGACAGGTAGGCAGCTTGGTGTCAGCTAATGGACAGTTGACTCTCACAAGGCTGTGGCTTACAGCATGTCCCATGAACAAGTTTTGGTCCCACTTTGAAAGTGTCCTTAAAATGCTCGTATTTATCCAAATAGTGAAGTTAGGTTGTGTAAAGTCTAAATGCTCATTGTTATAAGATTTTGATGTACCTGATTGTAGCTGTGTACTACTTTTATGTTTTATATGCGTAATGAAACTGTCTGGGGTTTTTCTCTATGGCACAAAGCATCAGGAGATAGTGGGTTAACCATGTAGTGCTGGGTTTGTTTTGACTCTAGAGGAAAACCTGTACACCTTTGGCCTGGGTCAGTTTGGTCAGCTGGGTCAGGGGACCTTCATCTTTGAGGCGAGGCTGCCCAGAGTGGTGGATCACTTCAGGAAGGGCCGAGTACGACAGGTGATGTGTGGGGAGAACCACACTGCTGTCATCACAGGTAAACAGGCTTAGCGGACACAATTTTCACCCCAAAACAGTTATAATTCAGAAAATGTGCAAAGTTTTATACAACAGTGGTACTAGCATTTTATGAATGAACTCCATTGCCATTTGCCATGATAACATTGCTTGCGTCAGCTGACTGACATGTAGTTGTCATGGTTTCAGACAATGGTCTTCCTTATACCTTTGGGGACGGGAGACATGGGAAGCTGGGTCTGGGAGAGGAGAACTTCACCAATCAATTCAAGCCCACTCTCTGTCCACGCTTCCTCAAATACAACGTCCAAGCGGTATGTACAGTTGAAGTCGGAAGTTTACATACACCTTAGCCAAATACATTTAAACTCAGATTTTCACAATTCCTGACATTTAATCCTAGTAAAAATTCCCTGTCTTAGGTCAGTTAGGATCACCACTTTATTTTAAGAATGTGAAATGTCAGAATAATAGTAGAGAGTGATTTTATTTAAGCTTTTATTTCTTTCATCACATTTACAGTGGGTCAGAAGTTTACATACACTCAATTAGTATTTGGTAGCATTGCCTTTAAATTGTTTAACTTGGGCCAAACGTTTTGGGTAGCCTTCCACAAGCTTCCCACAATAAGTTGGTTGAATTTTGGCCCATTCCTCATGACAGGGCTGGTATAACTGAGTCAGGTTTGTAGGCCTCTTTGCTCGCACACGCTTTTTCAGTTCTGCCCACAAATTTTCTATAGGATTGAGGACAGGGCTTTGTGATGGCCACTCCAATACCTTGACTTTGTTGTCCTTAAGCCATTTTGCCACAACTTTGGAAGTATGCTTGGGGTCATTGTCCATTTGGAAGACCCATTTGTGACCAAGCTTTAACTTCCTGACTGATGTCTTGAGATGTTGCTTCAATCAAATCAAATTTATTTATATAGCCCTTCGTATATCAGCTGAAATCTCAAAGTGCTGTACAGAAACCCAGCCTAAAACCCCAAACAGCAAGCAATGCATGTGAAAGAGGCACGGTGGCTAGGAAAAACTCCCTAGGAAAAACTCCCTAGAAAGGCCAAAAACCTAGGAAGAAACCTAGAGAGGAACCAGGCTATGAGGGGTGGCCAGTCCTCTTCTGGCTGTGCCGGGTGGATATTATAACAGAACATGGTCAAGATGTTAAAATGTTCATAAATGACCAGCATGGTCAAATAATAATAATCATTGTAGTTGTCGAGGGTGCAACAAGCACGTCCGGTGAACAGGTCAGGGTTCCGTAGCCGCAGGCAGAACAGTTGAAACTGGAGCAGCAGCATGGCCAGGTGGACTGGGGACAGCAAGGAGTCATCATGCCAGGTAGTCCCGAGGCATGGTCCTAGGGCTCAGGTCCTCCGAGAGAAAGAAAGAAAGAGAGAAAGAGAGAATTAGAGAGAGCATATTTAAATTCACACAGGACACCGGATAAGACAAGAGAATACTCCAGATGAAACAGACTGACCCTAGCCCCCCGGCACATAAACTACTGCAGCATAAATACTGGAGGCTGAGACAGGAGGGATCAGAAGACACTTTGGCCCCATCCGATGATACCCCCGGACATGGCCAAACAGGCAGGATATAACCCCACCCACTTTGCCAAAGCACAGCCCCCACACCACTAGAGGGATGTCTACAACCACCAACTTACCGTCCGAAGACAAGGCCGAGTATAGCCCACAAAAATCTCCGCCATGGCACAACCCAAGGGGGGGGCGCCAACCCAGACAGGAAGACCACGTCAGTGACTCAACCCACTCAAGTGACGCACCCCTCCCATGGACGGCATGGAAGAACACCAGTAAGTCAGTGACTCAGCCCCTGTAATAGGGTTAGAGGCAGAGAATCCCAGTGGAAAGAGAAGAACCGGCAAGGCAGAGACAGCAAGGGCGGTTCGTTGCTCCAGCCTTTCCGTTCACCTTCACACTCCTGGGCCAGACTACACTTAATCATAGGACCTACTGAAGAGATAAGTCTTCAGTAAAGACTTAAAGGTTGAGACTGAGTCTGCGTCTCTCACATGGGTAGGCAGACTATTCCATAAAAATGGAGCTCTATAGGAGAAAGCCCTACCTCCAGCCGTTTGCTTAGAAATTCTAGGGACAATTAGGAGGCCTGCGTCTTGTGACCGTAGCGCACGTGTAGGTATGTACGGCAGGACCAAATCGGAAAGATAGGTAGGAGCAAGCCCATGTAATGCTTTGTAGGTTAGCAGTAAAACCTTGAAATCAGCCCTTGCCTTAACAGGAAGCCAGTGTAGGGAGGCTAGCACTGGAGTAATATGATACAATTTTTTGGTTCTAGTCAGGATTCTAGCAGCCGTATTTAGCACTAACTGAAGTTTGTTTAGTGCTTTATCCGGGTAGCCGGAAAGTAGAGCATTGCAGTAGTCCAGTCTAGAAGTAACAAAAGCATGGATTTTTTTTGCGTCATTTTTGGACAGAAAGTTTCTGATTTTTGCAATGTTACGTAGATGGAAAAAAGCTGTCCTTGAAACAGTCTTGATATGTTCTTCAAAAGAGAGATCAGGGTCCAGAGTAACACCGAGGTCCTTCACAGTTTTATTTGAGACGACTGTACAACCATCCAGATTAATTGTCAGATTGAACAGAAGATCTCTTTGTTTCTTGGGACCTAGAACAAGCATCTCTGTTTTGTCCGAGTTTAAAAGTAGAAAGTTTGCAGCCATCCACTTCCTTATGTCTGAAACACAGGCTTCTAGCGAGGGCAATTTTGGAGCTTCACCATGTTTCATTGAAATGTACAGCTGTGTGTCATCCGCATAGCAGTGAAATTTAACATTATGTTTTCGAATGACATCCCCAAGAGGTAAAATATATAGTGAAAACAATAGTGGTCCTAAAACGGAACCTTAAGGAACACCGAAATTTACAATTGATTTGTCAGAGGACAAACCATTCACAGAGACAAACTGATATCTTTCCGAGAGATAAGATCTAAACCAGGCCAGAACTTGTCCATGTAGACCAATTTGGGTTTCCAATCTCTCCAAAAGAATGTGGTGATCGATGGTATCAAAAGCGGCACTAAGATCTAGGAGCACGAGGACAGATGCAGAGCCTCGGTCTGACGTCATTAAAAGGTCATTTACCACCTTCACAAGTGCAGTCTCAATATATCCACATAATTTCCATACCTCATGATGCCATCTATTTTGTGAAGTGCACCAGTCCCTCCTGCAGCAAAGCACCCCCACAACATGATGCTGCCACGCGTGCTTCACGGTTGGGATGGTGTTCTTTGGTTTGCAAGCCTCCCCCTTTTTCCTCCAAACATAACGATGGTCATTATGGCCAAACAGTTCTATTTTTGTTTCATCAGACCAGAGGACATTTCTACAAAAAGTACAATCTTTGTCCCCATGTGCATTTCCAAACCGTAGTCTGGCTTTTTTATGGCGGTTTTGGAGCAATGGTTTCTTCCTTGCTGAGCCGCCTTTCAGGTTATGTTGATATAGGACTCGTTTTACTGTGGATATAGATACTTTTGTACCTGTTTCCTCCAGCATCTTCACAAGGTCGTTTGCTGTTGTTCTGGGATTGATTTGCACTTTTCACACCCAAGTACGTTCATCTCTAGGAGAACGCATCTCCTTCCTGAGCGGTATGATGGCTGCGTTGTCCCATGGTGTTTATACTTGCGTACTATTGTTTGTACAGATAAAGGTTGTACCTTCAGGCGTTTGGAAATTGCTCCCAAGGATGAACCAGATTTGTGGAGGTCTTCAATTTTTTTTCTGAGGTCTTGGTTGATTTCTTTTAATTTTCCCATGATGTCAAGCAAAGAGGCACTGAGTTTGGAGGTAGGCCTTGAAATACATCCACAGGTACACCTCCAATTGACACAAATGATGTCAATTAGCCTATCAGAATCTTCTAAAGCCATGACATAATTTTCTGGAATTTTCCAAGCTGTTTAAAGGCACAGTCAACTTAGTGTATGTAAACTTCTGACCCACTGGAATTGTGATACAGTGAAATAATGTCTGTAAACAATTGTTGGAAAAATTACTTGTGTCATGCACAAAGTAGATGTCCTAACCGACTTGCCAAAACTATAGTTTGTTAACATGAAATTTGTGGAATGGTTGAAAAACGGGTTTTAATGACTCCAACCTACGTGCATGTAAACTTCCCACTTCAACTGTACCTCATGTTTTCAACTGAAGGCTGAATTGTAATTCGAGAATTTCACTGATGCCAAATTTAAAGTTCTGCACATTTATCTGAAGTTTAGATTTTTCCCTGAAAGTGTAAAAAAGTGACGATAGTTGGACATCCATTCTTCTCATATTTTGTCTAGTGCAAGATTCAGGTCAATTACATTTAGTCTTTGTTCCAGGTGACATGCGGAGGTTGTCGCATGCTGGTTCTAGCCAAGCCCAGAGACGAGCTGTCAGGAAGTGACTCTGGAGGAGAATGATGTCACAGAGGACTACCTGGAGAAGTCCAACACAGAGCTCTTAGGGGACACCCTCACCTCCACCCCTGCTACCCTGAACAGTAGCCTCTCTGCCCGGGTCAGGAGGAGAGAGAGGGTGGGTACTGGCCTGGGGGTCCACACATGTAAAAGTGGGAGTGTTGGGAGTCTCAGCATCCAGTCCCTGAACCACCACAGGTCCCTGGAATGTTGTGGTCTAGTTCCTCAGATAGTTGCCTGAAACTATTGAGTCAGTGTTTGTTTTAATGTTAGCGGCCTGGTTCTCTAAGGAAATCCGTAACTAGACATCCTCCACCTTTTAGCACTGTCAACAAGGAGCCTAATCATGGGCCTAACAGGTAGTGGAGATAAATAACAACATGGGACTAACAAGTAGTGGATATAAGTAACAACATGGAGCCTAATCATGGGCCTAACAAGTAGTGGAGATAAATAACAACATGGAGCCTAATCATGGGCCTAACAGGTAGTGAATATAAGTAACAACATGGAGCCTAATCATGGGCCTAACAGGTAGTGAATATAAGTAACAACATGGAGCCTAATTATGGGCCTAACAGGTAGGGGATATAAGTAACAACATGGGCCTAACAAGTAGTGTATATAAGTAACAACATGGAGCCTAATCATGGGCCTAACAAGTAGTGGATATAATTAACAACATGGAGCCTAATTATGGGCCTAACAAGTAGTGGATATAAGTAACAACATGGAGCCTAATTATGGGCCTAACAGGTAGTGAATATAATTAACAACATGGAGCCTAATTATGGGCCAAATTATGGGCCTAACAAGTAGTGGATATAAGTAACAACGTGGAGCCTAATTATGGGCCTAACAAGTAGTGGATATAAGTAACAACGTGGAGCCTAATTATGGGCCTAACAAGTAGTGGATATAAGTAAGCTAGCTAAGCTAACACAGCTAACTAACTCTGTGTTTCAGGAGCGTTCCCCGGAGCAGTTTGGGCTCATGTTTCGGACCCTGCCCCCCCTAATGTCCGGACACCTCAATACCTCCGCACCCCTGCCCGTGTCCAGCCAGACCATCCCCTCCAGCCTGCCCCCCAAGGAGCTAACCAACAAAAAGGTGCACAACGGCATTCACCAACACAGGAGCACTGGGTCTAACAAGAAGGGTATCTACACTGAACTACATTGCATTACATTACATTGCAGGCATATCTGTTTTGAATGTTGAACTATTTAGAAAACACGCATATTCCTTGGTGAAGGATTGCGTTTTCAACAGCTAGCATGATCCCTTTTTCATTAACACATCACAATGCAACTGTTCACATTTCTACTAACTTTTCTTGAGCCTATATATTCCTTTTTAAGAAGTCAAAATATTCTTGGGATATTTTGTTGATGGCAGAAAAGAGGTCAGCTGAGAAGGGAAGAGATGAGGGAGACAGCAGCGCTGTGGAGAACGTGATGGACAACGAGAGTGTTAAAGATCTGGGAGACACCACGGACTTCCTCAACATGGTGAGTCACCAACTCTGACCCAATTCTGTCCTGTACATTCTGTGACGCTTTCATACAGAAGTTCTGAACAAAAATCTCTTCTTCTTTGTGGCAGACTCGTGATGAAAATGGACCCCAGTGACAAGACGTTGACGTTGTCCCCTGTACAGAAGGTAAGACGCACACACAGCATAACTGTCAACTAAAGATTTTTCTTCTAGCTTCTGCGCACCGACCAGCAAGCTCCTTGCAAAATTACTCAGCATGATCAATAAGTCTTCCTGAACAAGGGACGGTCTGACTGAGGAACTCAGGGCATACACTTCCATTTATGTCACGCTAGCCATTCTGCTTCCCTGTACCATTTACAGTGACTATCTACCATCTGTCTGTGGTTTTCTTTCAGCGTTGAGCTCTGTTGTGTTCTTCACTCTGTTTTCTCTGCATCTTTACTATTTTCCTCTAACTCTTTCATCTTTTCTTCATCCTCTGCTTCCTGGCGCTGGTGATAGAGGAAGGGTAAGCTTGTGAAAGGGCATGGTAAGGCTGGGGAACAGCCAGAACTCTGTACCCCTAGGAGGGTGGATTCCACCCCGCGGGGGTCACTGCCCACAGAGCTGCTGAGGAGCTCCAGTGACAGGTCTCTGGTGGTTGAGAAGAGGCCGCGCCACAGGGCTGCCCAGGGCAAAGGCAGTGGCAAGGAGAACCTCTTTGTGGCTCTGAAGGCGATAAAGCCTGCTGAGCCGAAGGCTGGCCCTGCCAAGCCCTCCAGCATAGGGGACATTAGCAAGGCCAAGTTCAAACCCTGTCCGTCCGCACAGAAAAAACAACTGTTAGCAGTTGAGAGAAAAGTGAGGGAGAGATTTGTCGTGGATTCTAAGGCAATCCAAATAAAGGGCGCAGCCAAAGGTCAAAGTGCAGAGGTCAAAAAGATTCTCTTAGAGGTCAACCCTATATTTACAAAGGTGAAAAGTCAACATGTAGCTGTTAGGGGGACACCAGATAGAGTGGCAGACATTCACAAGGCCTTAAGCTAACTGATGCGCTGCCTGTGGGCAAGACCGCTGAACCAGACCTGGTGTCTGAAGTTCCACAAAAAACGACGAATGAAAACACAGAAAGAGGAAAGAGCAAACCAAAGACTGAACCACCTGAACGGACACCGCTGCGCAGCTTACTAACTGGAGTGTCCTCTCTGGGGTCAGGTGTGGGGCTAGTGGCAGCCAGACAGTTTGGTTCTCCCTCAGACAGTGAGTCAGTCCGGAGTCAGAGCAGGGCCCAGAGGTTCAGCAGACAGAGTGCTGAGGACGCCCAGTCTTCCTGGAGCCACTCGTCTGCATCCATGGTCTCTGAACCAGGAGGCAAGAGAACAGCAGTCCGCATCAACATCATCCCTGCCCCGGGGAGCTCTGATCAGGGGGTGGAGGAGGAGCAAGGCAGGTCCTACTCTGGTCCCCAGACAACAGAGAACAGAAGGAGAGGTGGAGGATGGAGGGATCTCTGAATTAGGGGAGGAGAGCGAGGGAGGAGATGAGCAATGTAAGACTGAAACAGATCAGGGAGAAGAGAGTGAGTTAGAGGATGCAGAGAAAGAGGAGAGTGGACTGGACGAAGAGGAGGAGGGTGACGGGACGAGTAGCCCAGTGGGAGGAGAGGGAGAGAGTGTGGGAGAGGAGGAAGAAGAAGGGGAGTGAGAGAGCAAGGAGGAAGAGAGTGGGAAAGTATCGCAGAGTGACACTAAGAGTAAGGAATCCAATTATGAAGACGAGGATGAAGAAGAAGATGGAGATAAAGAGGAAGAAGAAAGTGAGGAAGAGGCTGAGTGTAGGATCTGTAGAGGAGGAAGATGAGAATGAGGCAGACAGTGGAGCAGAGGCAGAGGAAGGAGAGGAAGAGGAAGAGGATGAGAGCAGTACTGCAGAGGAGAGGGAAGAAGAAGAAGAAGCCAGAGAGAAGGAAAGTGAAGATGAGGAAGAAGCTAGAAAGGAGGAGAATGAAGAAGAACCTTGAGAGGAGGAGCAGAGTAAAGATGAGGCAGAAGAAGAAGCTGGAGAGGAGGAGAGTGAAGGTGAGGATGAAGGAAAAGAGGAGAAAGAAGAAAATGAAGCCAGAGAGGAGGAGGAGGAGAGTGAACATGAGGAAGAAGAAGAAGCTGGAGGGGAGCAGTAGAGGGAAGATGAGGAGGAGGAGGAGGAGGAAGAAGAGGAGGTGGTTGACAAAAGAAAAGCTAATAAAGGCCAGGAGAGTCATCAGACTGCTGCGGCCAGAGGTAACGGGTCCAAACAGAGGTCAGGGAAAGGGGAAGAGTTCTGGGACAATGTTTTACCTCAGTACCTCAATCTCAAATGATAGCCCTATCTGTTCTGTTCCAAACCAGTGCTGTCTGTCAACTTCTCTCAGGAACACTCTTAATTGAGCATTTTAATGCCTTTTTACAACCCATACCTTTTTGTGTACTTTAGATTTTTCTCCTACTGTTTTTATTCATGACTTCCATTTTGTTTTACTTTATATCAACTGCCTTTACTGTCTCACTGTTTTTATTCACGACTTCCATTTTGTTTTACTTTATATCAACTGCCTTTACTGTCTCACTGTTTTTATTCACGACTTCCATTTTGTTTTACTTTATATCAACTGCCTTTACTGTCTCACTGTTTTTATTCACGACTTCCATTTTGTTTTACTTTATATCAACTGCCTTTACTGTCTCACTGTTTTTATTCACGACTTCCATTTTGTTTTACTTTATATCAACTGCCTTTACTGTCTCACTGTTTTATTCACGACTTCCATTTTGTTTTACTTTATATCAACTGCCTTTACTGTCTCACTGTTTTTATTCACGACTTCCATTTTGTTTTACTTTATATCAACTGCCTTTACTGTCTCACTGTTTTTATTCACGACTTCCATTTTGTTTTACTTTATATCAACTGCCTTTACTGTCTCACTGTTTTTATTCACGACTTCCATTTTGTTTTACTTTATATCAACTGCCTTTACTGTCTCACTGTTTTTATTCACGACTTCCATTTTGTTTTACTTTATATCAACTGCCTTTACTGTCTCACTGTTTTTATTCACGACTTCCATTTTGTTTTACTTTATATCAACTGCCTTTACTGTCTCACTGTTTTTATTCACGACTTCCATTTTGTTTTACTTTATATCAACTGCATGTCCACCGCCTTGTCTTTCAATCTCCTTGTATAGTCCTTTACCATTTTACATGCATGGCAGTTAAGATTTGATGCTAAAATGCTTTTTTAAATCCCCTTTTCATCTTTGTTCTCCTGTAAAGACAGATTTACTAATAGTTGCTACTATTTTCTAGGCATGCCCTCCAACGATTTGGACAACTTTTTTTTTTTTAATCATGATTTGTTTGATATAATGAATATTACAGAATAGTTGTATTTATGTTGAAATAAATATTTGTTGTTCTAAAACTATCAAAATCAGTGTCAAGAACTAGTCCCATCACATATCATATCATTTGTGTTGAACACATTCTCTACACATGAATACATAGTGCTGTTTGCATTAACCTTCCAGTGGCAGGTGGAATCCCTTTTCTTCCTTTATCCCTGTCTGTAATCCCTTTGCTCCCTGTTGTGACTCCACTATCCATATCCAATGTGAAGCACCCACCTCTAGTCTTCCTTTATGTGGTTAATGCTTTACTGTTTCTGTGCTAAGGCTGGATGGATTATCATGAAGTGTCTGTTGTGTATAGTTGCAGAGGACTCGGGTCAGCCCAGTCCTTTGGCTCCGACAGAGGAGAGCTCTGCATCCAGCACTCAGCTGCAGAATCAAACAACAGAGGAGTAACCCAAGAACCAACCAAGGACCAACCAAGGACCAACAGAAAGGTATAACAGAAAGTCATTAGAACAAAGAGGTGGAATTTAAACAACAGAAAACCACTTCATAAAGCTCTGTGAACGTCAGTGATTGAGTAGGTCAGATCTCACTGTGTTCTCTCCTCTCTACTGCCCTCAGCTGTCGCTATTCAAACGCCTGTCCTCCTCCAAAGCCAAGCAGACAGAGGACAGTGCGGAAGCCCCAGCAGAGGGCACCGGCATGGGGGAGCTGCCTGCCAGTGCCAAGGGTCCCTCTGCAGGGCTGGAGAACAGAGATCCATCAGAGACCAGCGCTAGTGGTGCCGAGCACCCTCGGACCCTGGTGGTAGAGGTCCCCGCTCTACCACCTGCATCCTACTGTGACGCCACTCACTGGGGGTTGGAGAACTGGACTGGCAGCAACAACCAATAAACCATTGAAGAGGATGCACATTGACTGTACACCACAAACAACCACTCCACTTTGAACACTAGTTAACTTCTCACAAAGTGACCTATTTATTGACATTCAGTTCCCAAACTTCCCATATGCGAAAAGTGTATTATAAATATGTATACTTGTATTTTCTGTATTTAACGTGCACAAAAATGTCTTTAATTAACCACTGTGTTTTGATCTTGTTTTTATAATGTAGTCGTGTGTTATAAACTGTGAGGATATACTATTTATTGCTGACCGAAATATCCTAAATGCACAATTGCACTTTAAATGTAACCTTATTGTGTGTTTTTCAGGGAAATATGACGTTTGTGTGAGTTCTAATATTTTATTTGAATTGTCTCATAAACCGTTTGAACTTGGTTCTGGTGTGACAATCATCTCATGATTTGGATACTAATAAAACAACTTTATGTGAAAGCTTTGATAATTTTTCACTTTAATGTTACGAGATTGCTGGAACGCGCCGTCCTCTTTTATCCTGTTATTTAAGGCTCACTCGCTAGGTGGCAGTGTTCAGACTCTCAGGTCATTTCTTTGGGCTGTGACCTGCTTCCCTCCACTCGTTAACCACCTGTGACGGCAAACAGGAAATCTCTCAAACATTTATCAAGCAGCTATTTATATCACTTTTAAGAAGGCGAGAATGGAGGAATTTTCTGGCGAAGAGGTACTGAATATGCTACCAACTATGTCGTTGTTATACTCTTGAGTATTAAATCCAAAATGTAGATAGCTAACTAGCTGGCACAACAACGCCTGCTAGCTAGCCGAGTTATCTTCTTAGCTAGCCAAATAGCAATACAATTACAGTGGAAAAGACAACTAGCTAGCTATTGTTTAAAGTTTAAACTACCTAGACATAATCTCTGCGTTACAGCAGTTACAAAACTACCTTGATATTACTGCGTTTCATTTTTAGTCCTAGAGTTTTGACCATTCTAACTGCAGTGAAAGGTGTGATGAGTTGAAGAGATGCCAGTGCAAGTCTCTGACTCATTGTTTCTAGGGCTCTTTCAACTCTGAAGAGGCCAGTAACTCCGTGAAAGAGGTAACTATCTATTGATTCAGCATCAATACGTTTGAATAACCAAATGGGAATATGGACATTAAGATGGATTTTGAAAAGTTTTAGCTAGCTAATACTTAGGTATCATGTGAAACAGTTTCCAGCCTCGCAGTCTGTTTGTCCCCTGATTACTCAAGACAAACACTCATATCCCCAGTATAGACGTGACTCTGAATACAGCACTGTTCACATCAGGTCCCATGCTCCCCACATGCCTAAAGGGGCCAGCCTTCTCAGATGTGTGTCTGTGTCCAAACTGTCTGTCTTGCAGTGTATTCAGAGTATCATTGGAGAAGAGAGCTACAGACAGGACACTGTGAACCAGTGGACAGCTAAGATTGTGGAACAAGCCCTCACCCTGCTGGTCAAACAGTCTAAGTCATACAAGTACATTGGTACGGCTGCCGTCATCTCCTATTGAACACAGATTTGTTCATTTTACTGTAAATCCAGCATGCAAACTTATTGTATGATGCCAATGGTGAAACATATGTGACAAAATACAATTGCTTACTGATATTTTGTTAACGATGATCATAATTTGACCCTTGCCTGTTCCTCTACAGTTAGCTGTGCTGTCATGCAGAAGAGTGGTGCTGGTCTCCACACAGCTAACTCCTGCTACTGGGACACTGTTACTGATGGTAAGATAACATCCACCACTGCTCAGTTCAAAGGGTTTCCTAGCTACAGATTCTTACACCAGATAATGATATTTAACGAAATACTTTTGGTATCTATTACTGGGAGTTACAGGTTAAGTACTGTTTGGTAGCACAGAGAATTTTCGACCAACCTTGGCAATACTTCTTGATTCAGCCAAACATGTATATTATAAAATGACCAGTGGCAGGTGGTAATTTAGAAACTGCGCTGTTATTAAAATATATTTTTTTACTCCATGAAGTAATCGTCAATGTGTATGCCGCCATCTTGTCTATTTCAAATCTTCTTTCATTCAACAAAACAGGTGTGTCATCATGACATGTGGCACTTTGGGGTGGAACCACCTGTCTCTTCACTAAACCAGCCCTCCCCAGCTGCCTAGGAAACACTGCTTATCAAACTGACTCATGCACTGTCTGTTCCTTTCTCTCAGGGAGCTGCACAGTGAAATGGGAGAACCGCACCATGTACTGTGTGGTCAGTGTGTTTGCTGTGGCCTTAACCCCCTAGACCAGGACCAACCCTGATACTGCTTATAGAAGGTGCAATGCTTCACCCATCCTGCAGGGGAGGTATTCAGTAGCTCACTGTAGATTATATGCTGAATGGGACAAGCAACGAGACGGCTATAGATGTGGTAAAGGGGTCAATGGAACTCGACCAAAACAATGGAAATGCGTGTAGGAAAGATCCCGACTCTCCTAATTGCCCTCCAGAAAAATAAGGTTATTGTTTGTGTATTTGACAAGACATATTCATGCCATCAAGTGTCACATTTTTAATGTCACATGCACAAGTACAGTAAAATGCCTTTCTTGCAAACTCAAAACCCAACAATGCAATAATCAAAAACAATGTAATACTAGAAGGAAAAAAACAACTGATGACCACCACTGACTTCTGTATACTAGCTATGCTACCAGCTTATAGGAATGGGAGTTAGCATTTAGCAGTCACTTCTTCTAAACCTGAAAAGGGACTACTTCTAAATGTTATGCAGTGAAAACAGCCAAATATATCCAAATCGAACTTTAGTAACCACATTGTGGGCCCACGGATTTGACAAATATCTACTTTTTTGATCAGATATGTTGAATGTGCACCAATCCTGCGTCCTTCTATCCCCACGGTCTGCGTTCCATTGGCCTATTTACTGCATCTATTGAAATGCTCTGGGTGGGCTGAAATGCTCTGGGTGGGCTGAAATGCTGTCTGCTCTGGAGACTTTATTCATTGACTTTAAATGCATCAGTTTAAATGTTCCTATTATGACAGCTTGGCTTCAAAGCTGCTACCTTACGATACCATTGTTCCAACTATAATGTTGGCTTTACTTAATGAATAAATAATTATTTTGGTGGGTGCTTATTTGTCCTTTTGATATAGGGTGAGGAAAAGCAGTGTGTTTATGTACATTATTTTACATCATAGATCAGATGAACTTGTTTTAGGAAATGCTATGTAAACAGATCACAGGATATTGTATACAGACACGATTTCAAGTTGCACTCATTGTTTAAACAAATGAAGAATAAAAAAACAAGTTTCCATAGAAATAATAATATGCCTGTAATTTTGTGGGGTGGAAGGTGCCATCGATAGACTGTAGGACCCATAGCTGAATGTCATTAAACGTTCAAATTAAACCTTTTTATGATGTCCGTGTATAACTTATATCAAGCGGCACAAATACAACACCATGCAGATCCATTGGTATTTAACAACTAGCCAAGTGTTATTACAATACTTTATGAAGTCTAGTTGATCAGCCACAAGCTGCAAGACTTTTCCTCACCAGCACTTTAGGTTTATTTGACTCTAACCTCAGTAAAAAGAGAAGCTGAACTCAGGACTGACATGTCTCAGTGTGCTCACCGGTCGCTGAAATGTATCACTCACTTGGCCAGCCTACAGAAACTCTCAGCTGCTATTGAGTCCAGCAGGAGAAGCTGCAGCTGGGATAACTAGAATATCACATCCCAAACAGCTTTTTGTTGCTGCTCATTTTCATTTTAGACAAACTTTTGCTGTACCTACACACTGAAGAAAGCTGCAAAGGCAAAATGTCTGGCAGGCTATCCCTGGTGCAGTGAAAATATTTTTTTTTTAAATGAAGTAAGCTTTATGCATACTATTTTGCTTATACAAACTTGTAAATACAACAGCAGAAACAGGAGGAAGTGGAACTAGAGTGTTTTGACACTGGAGTTTCTGTGTTTGCGTGTTGTATTGCAGAACAAGAATAACGTTCTGGCCTCTGTGGTAAATGCGAGTAGGTTTGGTCATTTCTTCACAGATTTGTGCAAGAAACACATTGTGAAATGTCACTGAGGAGGAGGGGTGTAGAAGGTCATGATCATTAGAACAGTGAAGTTTACTTCCATTTTTGGTGCTATGATCTGATAAACTTGTGTGAGATAAGGGCACTTAAGTAAAAAAAAATGTTGATTCACCCAAAGAATCCATATTAAAAACCATTGATTGTTTATGTTGGGGATAACACAACAGTTTAGGAATGTGAAACAGCTTACAAGCCAGAGGATACTCTGGGTCTGAGCAATATTGAAAGCTAACTTTGATAACAAAGTAGGATTATTGTTATTGCCTCATTGGTGCTCTTGGAGGGGTGTTGGGGTCTCAGAAGTTTTCCTTGTTGAAGATGAACTTGACGCCAGCCTCAGAGTGAGACAGGCACTGCTTCTCCAAGACGTCAGCCAGCTGGGTGGGACCGCACAGGAACACTCCTACTTTTTTCCTGGACACACACATTAATTACAAATAGTCCACAAGTTGTGAACTATACATGTAACACATTTTACAATTTACATCTAACTCGTATGTCTCTCTGGAATATGCCATTTCTGTTGGCTGTAATTTGGATTAGAAGAGGATGAAAGGCACTCACTCTGGATGCTTTGTCCCAATAGTAGTAAACTCATTGTCCCAGTTAGGTTTCCCATACAGAGTCTTCTGCTTCAGCCCTGTGATAGGGTCATTCTCTGCCTCATGGTGAACTCTGAAGTGAGCAGCCTTTTGTAAAAAAAAAAAAATCACTTTTTGAGATTAATTTTGTGATTATGCATTGTCCCACTCTTATCTATGGGCAATAGTTATTCAGTTTGAGACAAAGCAGATTTTTTTAGTTTTCATCCTTGTACATACAACATAAATATGTGTGTGTTAGTGCTGTGTATCTGTACATCGGTGTGTCTTTTGAGTTTAAGAACATTTTATTTCTCATCAGTATTACTCTGAAAAGCAGGGGCACAACTTTCACTGGGGACGGGGGGGAGGACCACATTCTGAAATTGCATTTTTGTCCCCACACAGTTTTATCATTGGAATATGATACAAAATGTGGCGAAGGTGTGCTTTAGGACCATGCAGACATCTACGAGAGGTCGGGTAGGCTGTTTGGAGTGTTTTGTCCGACTGGATTATTTTAAAAAACAATTTAAGATGTCCCCCCCACTTCTAAAACCAAAGTTGCGCCCCTGCTGAAAAGTGTGGTGTGCTGACCTCGGTCTCTTTCCAGCGGGTCAGGTAGATGTTGTAGCTGAGGAAGTCCACCATGCCTTTCTCTGTCATCTGTCCCTCCAGAGACTGCAACAGGTCAGCAAACCACTCAAACGCCTGGGTCTCAGGACACAGCCAATAGAAGTAGATCTGGCATGGAGGAGATGGAAGAAAGATTGTCCGTTTCACATATTGGACAAAACAAAGCTCTGACGAAGGCCTTGAGGCTGCAACGTGAAGCTTAATAAAGAGCAGTGATACTATCAAGAGCAATGTGCAGGTTTCTTCTTTTTCCTCATCTTATTATATGTGCACCTGCAACAAAGATAGCTCAGATGTGCGAGTGCCCTTTTGAATCACATATTGGACATATAACAAGGAGTGAAGAGCAGACTAAAGGAACGATGTAAACGTTGAAAATAAATGAACATTGCACTCATAGCAGTGAGATTTTCTCACACTTGATGAAATGAAATAGAAAAGCAAATCACAATGCAATGAAGAACATTTCAGCTGAGATATTGTTGGAATGAAATGGGGAAGTACCCTACACTGCAGTTTAGAAAGACAATAAACCACACAGACAGAGCCCCTCTCTCACCTTCTTGGTGAAGACGTTCTGGTTCTCCTGGATGTGTTTGTACCACACTGACTTGAGGACGGAGGCGAAGGGGGTGACCCCGATGCCAGCACCCACCAGCATGACCACCTCATAGCCGAACACGTCCTCACTGGCCGTACCAAACGGGCCATCTATCGCCATTCTGCATACAGGGAGAGAGTTACAGTCAGATAACAGTTTAATAGTCTTCTAATTACATTTATATGGTAAAAACATGAAAGAATCTAATATACTGGATACTTTCTGGTTAAACAATTACACAATGTTGCCGTTATTGAAATGTACTACTCCTGAAAACCACATTTCCTCCCTTATGGCACTTCCCCTCACCGTTATTTCACAGTAAAAAGAAAACACCACTACCCCATCTTCAGGTTCTAAATGACAGCCCACTAACTACACTATGATGTCAAGTAGGGACATTAAGTGCAGAAATAGCTGTGTAAAAACCTAATTGACATTCAAACTAATGGATATTTAACCGAAGATTAGTTAAGGGGATTGGGTCGTAGAAAATGTTCGCTCTCTGCATTCAAGCACGTACTTGGGCAGTTTCCATGCCTCCTGGGTTTCGTTCTTGTCCCCTCCGCAGGCCTCGTACAGGCCCTGGGTCCAGTCGCCCACGATACGGATGTGGACGCTGAAGTGATCCTCCTCGGGGGCGGAGGTGAGGGTGAAGGGATGCCACTCCAGCTGGGAGACGCAGGGACACTGCATGAAGACGTACTGGCCGACCTCCATCCTGAAGCCCTTCCTCTTCATCTGGAGCTCCAGGGTCTTGGACGGGTGCATCACCACCTGGAGAGGAGAAGGATGGGAGAAAAACAAGATGGAGGCCAAAAGAGACAACTAACTGTTGGATGAGTAGACGTGAACTGCATAGTGCATGATTCTGGTTCTTGACCAGGGCTGCCTTCCAACAAGGATGACTGTCTCAATCACGCTGACTTTGACTTTAAAAGAAATTGGCCGTTAGAGAAATTGCCTGTTGGGAGTGTACAAACTGTCTTGAAGGACAGTACTGACCTTGGTGATGACCACCTTCTGCTGGGAGCGGTAGAATCGGACCAGTCTCTCACACACATACAAGATCATAGGCCCCACCACCCACTTCCATGTCTGAAGAGGAAACCGACAGAGAAAATGTTCTTTACAAAAAAGAAGCAGCACACTTAAGTCATGTAAAAAACCGAACTGTCATAGCTCACCATAGGAGGGTTCCCAGCAAACTCTGGCTTAGGGCAGAAGGTCCCGTTCTTTCCCCATGACTCAAACTGATCTGCACACTGCGATGGCTTGTTCTCCAGGAGACTTGTAGCGGTCTGCCCTCGGACAATTCGCCTGTGGCAAACCGTTTTAGAGAGATTTAAACATAAAACGGTAGGGCTTTACCTGCAGGTATAATGCTTTTAGTACTTGTTATAAGCATGTATGAACCCTTTTAATATCTTAAAATGAGGCTAATAATATGTTATGTCTCTGTAGGAAATGTTCAACTGACTCAAAAGGGGTATTATGGAGAAACAATGAATGTGCACACATTTTTGTGAGAATTTTTACTGACTCACCCAAAGCCGTGGAAGACGAGTCCGATGAAGAAGATGATGAAGAGGTGATGGGTGTACCAGAAAACCTCGAAGTATGACCTGCGGATGACCTCCATGGATGATGTAATGATGAGGATGAGGGCCAAGGTGATGACCACGCCCGTTAACCCCGCGATGGTAGTGAACATCACTATGGTTGGGTTCTGACCCAATCAGAGAAGGGGGATTTCAGAGTAATGCAGTCATGTTGTTGCCTCGGAGGGAGTGTGGAGGCTGTGTTTGGGACTATCTGCTCAACCTATTTAGGGAAGTCGGTAATGTTCAGAAATGCTTCCTTCTGACTCAGCATAATGAACTTGCTTTAATATTACAAGAGGTGGGACATTTGCTGACCATTTTACGATCTGTTTTAGTCATATATTATTTCTCTCTGTTCAGAGGAGGCAGCCGATGAGTAATGGAGTCATAGTGTGTTATGAGCTGAGGAACATAGAAATACATTATCATTCTATTCATTCTATTTCTATGCTGGGGGATTCCTCTCTGTCATAATCTGCTATCAAGTGTCAACATTCTGTCCTAGGTTAGAACTGACCTCTTGACATAGCTACATTAAATACAGAATACTCTGTAACACTTTATGCATTCCTAAAGCCTTTATAACCCTACATAAGACATTAGAACGTGTCCTAGGCAGTTATAAACATAATGAACACAGTGTCCTAGGCAGTCATAGACATAATGAACAATGAAAATCTGTAGCTAATAGAATACTCACGGTCTGGTCAGTCCTGATGGGGTTTAGGTAGGAGGCATTGTCTCCGGTGCCAATCTGGGACAGCACAAAGGGCAGAGAGCTGCTGTTCCTGTACAGCTGGGCTCCCATGAACCACTCAAAGTTAAACAGGTGGGCGATGATGTGGACCGCTAGGGAAGGACAAAGGCAAAGTAAAGATTACAATCTGTACAGAGACATCTGTTTGATGAACAATGATGATGAACAATGAAGATGAATGAAGAGGATCGACGGCAATGTAAAGCAAACTAAGTAAGTGAGAAGGGTACCTGTGTGAAATGCTATCATGTAAGCCACCAGCTTGTGAAAGGTGATGTTTCTGTCCAGTTGTCGAGCAGCTGTGCGACTGCAACACTGATCGTGTAGGAAACGTTTGAAAAAATGTGATCCAGCTATTATTTATAGATGACTACCCATACACATTTGAATTAAATAGGGTCGGGGTGTGTCTGTGTTACCTGAATGGAGCCGCGGAGGAAGGACAGAAGGTTCCGGCAGACTGGCAGCAGAATAAGCATGCAGTTAAAGTTAAGGCAGGCTGCAGGAGCCCTGGCCCAGGAGAGGGCATCCTGAGGGGAGTGATAGTAGGGTTAGATAGAGAGAGGGAGAGAGAGATGAAGTGGGAATAATTAGTCAAACAACATTTTTTTTTTACAGTTTGAATCTGTTTTTTTTACTTCTGGTTACTGGTTTCAATTGAAAGGGGCCCTCAGGGACTGAGCAGGAGTGAGAGGGACGTAGAGTAGAGTGCAGACTCAGTTTCACTTCTGGTCATTACTACTTTTAGTTTAGCCACCTGGGCTTCCTGTGAGGAACCTGTAGTCAGCCGTACACACAGCTGTAACCACAGAGTAAAGATATCACATCAACTTGTGACTCCTTTTTTGTTTCAATCTCTGTCAGACAGGAGGGGTTAGGCGTAATATGGACTACACATATTCAATATGAATGAGCTACTAACTGTACAATATACATGTGTAAATATAAAATAAAATAAGAATAAAGGTCTACATGCTAAATATGTACCGGTAATACAGCAGGCCCTGCTGACAGATGACAACAGTTGGCCAGAGGCCAGCACTCCAGATTTGGTTCTGGGTTGCCAAGATGTCTAATACACTAAGAGCAGAGTATGAAATCTTAAACTGACCTCCATTTCTTAAATAATTTCTTAAATAGAAAATCTAAGGACTTTGGTTCTCAAACTTACCCCAAGAAGAACCCGTGTGTAGAACCATCTCTCAGTAAGGAAGTTCATGTAGAACTGGACAAACAGGTAAGCGTTGATTCCCAGCCATACCAGCTAAAACAGACCCAATTCACCTGGTTAGATCAATAGGACATTACTCCCCAAAACAGAAATGTAGAGTAATTATAACATTTAATTTGACAGACTTACAATGACAAAGACCGAAAGTCCCTCGTTGGCAGCAAAGTTGCCCATGGTGAAATGATAATTGAGTGTGTGTGTGTGTGTGTGTGAGAGAGAGAGAACGAGAGAGAGTGAAAAGTGGAAGGGGGACAGTGATGTGCTGAGTTATATAGACTACTGCACTAGAGACCAGGACATGTGGTTTCCACCACTACCCCTGTGAGTGAGGGTGACTCTCAATAGTCTAACGCTGCTTCCTCTTTTCTCAACTTCCTCATCTGCACTGATCTGAAAATAAAGCAAAGGTGAAAGCAACATGGTGATTACATTTAGCAGGTATTTGCTTTAACCTGTCCAACTCTATCCAACAAGATATGTGCAGACCCACTGGGCACAGACATCAATTCAACATCTATTCCACTTTGGTTCATTGAAATTACGTGGAAACAGCGTTGATTCAACCAGTGTGTGCCCAGTAGGGATGAAGGAAAGGAGGAAAGGAAAGGAAGCCACTTCAGTACAGTGGGGGAAAAAAGTATTTGATCCCCTGCTGATTTTGTACGTTTGCCCACTTACAAAGAAATGATAAGTCTATAATTTTAATAGTAGGTTTATTTGAACAGTGAGAGACAGAACAACAACAAAAAATCCAGAAAAACGCATGTCAAAAATGTTCTAAAATGATTTGTATTTTAATGAGGGAAATAAGTATTTGACCCCTCTGCAAAACATGACTTAGTATTTGGTGGCAAAACCCTTGTTGGCAATCACAGAGGTCAGACGTTTCCTGTAGTTGGCCACCAGGTTTGCACACATCTCAGGAGGGATTTTGTCCCACTCCTCTTTGCAGATCTTCTCCAAGTCATTAAGGTTTCGAGGCTGACGTTTGGCAACTCGAACCTTCAGCTCCCTCCACAGATTTTCTATGGGATTAAGGTCTGGAGACTGGCTAGGCCACTCCAGGACCTTAATGTGCTTCTTCTTGAGCCACTCCTTTGATGCCTTGGCCGTGTGTTTTGGGTCATTGTCATACTGGAATACCCATCCACGACCCATTTTCAATGCCCTGGCTGAGGGAAGGAGGTTCTCACCCAAGATTTGACGGTACATGGCCCCGTCCATCATCCCTTTAATGCAGTGAAGTTGTCCTGTCCCCTTAGCAGAAAAACACCCCCAAAGCATAATGTTTCCACCTCCATGTTTGACGGTGGAGATGGTGTACTTGGGGTCATAGGCAGCATTCCTCCTCCTCCAAACACGGCGAGTTGAGTTGATGTCAAAGAGCTCCATTTTGGTCTCATCTGACCTCAACACTTTCACCAGTTGTCCTCTGAGTCATTCAGATGTTCATTGGCAAACTTCAGACGGGCATGTATATGTATTCTTGAGCAGGGGGACCTTGCGGGCGCTGCAGGATTTCAGTCCTTCACGGCGTAGTGTGTTACCAATTGTTTTCTTGGTGACTATGGTCCCAGCTGCCTTGAGATCATTGACAAGATCCTCCCGTGTAGTTCTGGGCTGATTCCTCACCGTTCTCATGATCATTGCAACTCCACGAGGTGAGATCTTGCATGGAGCCCCAGGCCGAGGGATATTGACAGTTCTTTTGTGTTTCTTCCATTTGCGAATAATCGCACCAAATGTTGTCACCTTCTCACCAAGCTGCTTGGCGATGGTCTTGTAGCCCATTCCAGCCTTGTGTAGGTCTACAATCTTGTCCCTGACATCCTTGGAGAGCTCTTTGGTCTTGGCTATGGTGGAGAGTTTGGAATCTGATTGATTGATTGCTTCTGTGGACAGGTGTCTTTTTTACAGGTAACAAGCTGTGGTTAGGAGCACTCCCTTTAAGAGTGTGCTCCTAATCTCAGCTCGTTACCTGTATAAAAGGCACCTGAGAGCCAGAAATCATTCTGATTGAGAGGGGGTCAAATACTTATTTCCCTTATTAAAATGCAAATCAATTTATAACATTTCTGACATGCGTTTTTCTGGATATTTTTGTTGTTGTTCTGTCTCTCACTGTTCAAATAAACCTACCATTAAAATTATAGACTGATCCTTTCTTTGTCAGTGGGCAAACGTACAAAATCAGCAGGGGATCAAATACTTTTTTTCCCCCACTGTATGAGATGCACCCATACTGCATGCTATTTCATTAGGGAAGTACATGTAGCAACCTCTTTTGTCATCCCAAAGTATTGCATCATGACAGTCTTTTATTTCTTTATTTGAGCATCAAATAAAGAAGAGAAAGCGGCTGGACCGCTTTGTCTTCCGAAAGGAAGTCATCTCTCCATGGCAACACAGTGACTTTTATGCAGCAGAAGTGAAGGATTTCCACAGGAGAAGTGAAATCTCTAATCAAGTTGTATGAAGTTTTTCATTTAAAAAAAGTATATACAGTTGAAGTCGGAAGTTTACATACACCAAATACATTTAAACTCAGTTTTTCACAATTACTGACATTTAATCCTAGTAAAAATTCCCTGTCTTAGGTCAGTTAGGATCACCACTTTATTTTAAGAATGTGAAATGTCAGAATAATAGTAGAGAGTATGATTTATTTCAGTTTTACTTCTTTTATCACATTCCCAGTGGGTCAGAAGTTTACATACACTCAATTAGTATTTGTTAGCATTGCCTTTAAATTATTTAACTTGGGTCAAACATTTCAGGTAGCCTTTCACCATCTTCCCACAATAAGTTGGGTGAATTTTGGCCCATTCCTCCTGACAGAGCTGGTGTAACTGAGTCAGGTTTGTAGGCCTCCTTGCTCGCACACGCTTTTTCAGTTCCGCCCACAAATTTTCTATAGGATTGAGGTCAGGGCTTTGTGATGGCCAATCCAATACCTTGACTTTGTTGTCCTTAAGCAATTTTTCCACAACTTTGGAAGTATGCTTGGTCTCATTGTCCATTTGGAAGACCCATTTGCCACCAAGCTTTAACTTCCTGACTGATGTCTTGAGATGTTGCTTCAATATATCCACATAATTTTTCTACCTCATGATGCCATCTATTTTGTGAAGTACACCAGTCCCTCCTGCAGCAAAGCACCCCCACAACATGATGCTGCCACCCCCGTGCTTCACAGTTGGGATGGTGTTCTTCGGCTTGCAAGCCTCCACCTTTTTCCTCCAAACATAATGATGGTCATTATGGCCAAACAGTTCTATTTTTGTTTCATCAGACCAGAGGACATTTCTCCAAAAAGTACGATTTTTCTCCCCATGTACAGTTGCAAACCGTAATCTGTCTTTTTTATGGCGCTTTTGGAGCAGTGGCTTCTTCCTTGCTGAGGGCCTTTCAGGTTATGTTGATATAGGACTCGTTTTACTGTGGATATAGATATTTTTGTACCGGTTTCCTCCAGCATCTTCACAAGGTCGTTTGCTGTTGTTCTGGGATTGATTTGCACTTTTCACACCAAAGTACGTTCATCTCTAGGAGACAGAACACATCTCCTTCCTGAGCGGTATGATGGCTGCGTTGTCCCATGGTGTTTATACTTGCGTACTATTGTTTGTATAGATGAACGTGGTACCTTCAGGCGTTTGGAAATTGCTCCCAAGGATGAACCAGACTTGTGGAGGTCTACAATTTTTTTCTGAGGTCTTGGCTGATTTCTTTTGATTTTCCCATGATGTCAAGCCAAGAGGCAATGAGTTTGAAGGTAGGCCTTGAAATACATCCACAGGTACACCTCCAATTGATGCAAATTATGTCAATTAGCCAATCAGAATCTTCTAAAGCCATGACATACTTTTCTGGAATTTTCCAAGCTGTTTAAAGGCACAGTCAACTTAGTGTATGTAAACTTCTGACCCACTGGAATTGTGATACATTGAATTATAAGTGAAATAATCTGTTTGTAAACAATTGTTGGAAAAATGACTTGTGTCATGCACAAAGTAGATGTCCTAACCCACCTACCAAAACTATAGTTTGTTAACAAGAAATTTGTGGAGTGGTTGAAAAACAAGTTTTAATGACTCCAACCTAAGTGTATGTAAACTTCCGACTTCAACTGTATATTTAAATGTGTATGTAATGTATGTAAATATGTAAAATATGAAAGACAAACTAAACCTATATCAGATAATGATGTCTAGTCATTATGCTAAACTAGTTTGATTGCATTGCTTTTTCAGTCAGATTAAGTGAAAATATCATGACATTAAATATTCCAAAGTAGGCCACAAATGGTGACGTTGATCTAACTCAAGCAGACAACAAGCCTGTGAGAGCCCCTTGTGACCACAAGAGGTCGCTATACTACATCAGTTCTTCAATGGACTTATCCTACTCTTACAAGTACATGTTCTTGATTGGACAAGACGTTAAAAAGGAATGGTCAAAGTAGACCTAATTCAATTCACAATTTAAAAGTGTGAATAACTGATGCAAAATTAGATCATTCAATGTCTGTGAATTGATACCTCTATCAGCAAAACCCCATGTAGAATCGTCCACTGCGTGTGTCCTAGTAAGATATAGAATATTGACTTAATGTGATTCTACAGATTGATGAAAGGGAAATGGAGGACGGACAGAAAATCATTATTCTCCTGTTCTCTTTGTCTTTGAAACCTCAATGTGTTGGAGCCAGTCACACTGTGAGTCACATAACAGACTGTCATTAGACTCATTCACAGTAACCGTACTTCTATGAGTTGTTACCTGACTGTATTCTTATACTAGTCTGCCATAGCGATAGCATTCACTCCAGCTGCAGCTCAACATTACGAAGACTATGACGTGAAAGCACTAGTATTTGACTTTGTACGCATGCCCAACAAAACAATACATCTCTGAATCAGTGGAGGCTGCTGAGGGGAGGACGGCTCATAATAATGGCTGGAACGGCGCTAATGGAATGGCATCAAACACCTGGTTTGTTTGATGTATTTGATACTGTTCCACCGATTCCGCTCCAGCCATTACCACGAGCCCGTCCTCCCAATTTTTTTTTTTTTCAATTGCTAGCATGCATTGTCAAAACTCTTCACACAGTCAGCAAAACAGAAATGTATGTGGACCAAACTGTGAATCATTTTTCATTGCTTTCACACAAAATACATTCAATGATGTCATGTGTGCTCCCTCTCCGGCCTCTAGGTCACCAGGCTGCTCGTTATGGAGCACACCTGTCACCATCGTTACGCGCACCTGCGCGTTACCAAACAGACAAAAGAATGATTTAGTTTGGAAACATGGATCAAGGAAGACGGGTTGGTGGGGAAAGAAGAGTGGCAGGGAGAGGGAGAATGTGTGGAGGACAAAGGAGAGGAAGACCAAGAGCGGTGGTCTCTGATGAGATAAGGGCCACAATTATTGACCGTGTTGTAAACCCTGGTCTCTCTTTGAGAGGCCAGTTTAAGGGTGAAACCAAATCTGCAGCGTTCAACAGTTGCATCAATAGTACACATTTTCCGGCAAAACAGCAGGTGAGATGTGCATCTTTCAATGATAATTGAACTACATATTACAGTACAATACAGTATGTTCACATTTTTACATGTACTGACATTTTGAAATATATTGATTTGTTTTGTGTTTTTCAGTAGGATCCAAAGGTTGCCTCCCACAGGAGGGAGAGGCAGAATATTATCAGAGGCGCAGGAAATTGCCGTGGTTGACATGGTAACTGGCAACAATACAATAAAACTGCGGGAAATTCGGGACAGAGTGCTGGGAGACAATATCACTTTTGGTAATGTGAATACGGTCAGCACAACGATAATTGCCAGAGTCCTGGAGAAACATAAAATAAGGATGAAGTAGTTGTACACTGTACCCTATGAGAGAAACGGTGAACGTGTGAAAGAACTCCGGTATCAATATGTCCAGGTAAGATGTCTGTTCAATAACCAAACAGGGTACATACACAGCTGTGCATAATGTAAAGTACTGTAAAACTGTGGATTTACTGTATTTTAGAGAGTGATGGAGATGGAAGCCAGGCAAACTGCACATACATTCATCTTTGTGGATGAAGCTGGATTCAACCTGGTAAAAACACGCCGCAGGGGAAGAAATGTGATTGGACAGAGAGCAACCGTGGATGTCCCAGGGCAGAGAGGAGCTAACATCACAATGTGTGCTGCACTGTCAAATGATGGTTTGCTGTTACACAAACAGCCCCTACAACAGAGAGGCTCATTTATTTTCTTGATGACCTGCATAATCGATTTGTGCCAGCAGAGGAGAGAGGGGCAAGAAACTCCCCTACCTTCGTTGTTGTGTGGGATAATGTGGCATTCCACCACTCTGCTGCAGTCAGACTGGTTTGCTGCACATCCCAGGATGTCAGTACTATTCCTGCCTCCATACTCCCCCTTCCTAAATCCCATAGAGGAGTTTCTCTCTGCTTGGAGGTGGAAGGTTTATGACCACCATCCACATGACCAGATGTCCTTACTGGAGGCCATGAATGCGGGGTGTGGAGACACTTCTCCTGAATACTGCCAGGGTGTAGAGACACTTCTCCTGAATACTGCCAGGGTGTGGAGACACTTCTCCTGAAGACTGCCAGGGTTGGATTAGACATTCCACAAGATACTTTCTAAGACGCATCGCCAGAGAAGACATAAGATGCGATGTTGATGATAACTTATGGCCAAATGCAGGAGAGAGGGAGAACTAGAACCCTCACAGTACTGTACAGTATGAGTGATTATACTATACATGTTGATGAGAACTAGAACCCTCACAGTACTCTACAGTATGAGTGATTATACTATACATGTTGATGAGATCTAGAACCCTCACAGTACTGTACAGTATGAGTGATTATACTATACATGTTGATGAGATCTAGAACCCTCACAGTACTGTACAGTATGAGTGATTATACTAGACATGTTGATGAGAACTAGAACCCTCACAGTACTGTACAGTATGAGTGATTATACTATACATGTTGATGAGAACTGGAACCCTCACAGTACTGTACAGTATGAGTGATTATACTAGACATGTTGATGAGAACCCTCACAGTACCGTACAGTATGAGTGATTATACTAGACATGTTGATGAGAACTAGAACCCTCACAGTACTGTACAGTATGAGTGATTATACTATACATGTTGATGAGAACTAGAACCCTCACAGTACTGTACAGTATGAGTGATTATACTATACATGTTGATGAGAACTAGAACCCTCACAGTACTGTACAGTATGAGTGTTATACTATACATGTTGATGAGAACCCTCACAGTACTGTACAGTATGAGTGATTATACTATACATGTTGATGAGAACTAGAACCCTCACAGTACTGTACAGTATGAGTGATTATACTATACATGTTGATGAGAACTAGAACCCTCACAGTACTGTACAGTATGAGTGATTATACTATACATGTTGATGAGAACTAGAACCCTCACAGTACTGTACAGTATGAGTGATTATACTATACATGTTGATGAGGACTAGAACCCTCACAGTACTGTACAGTATGAGTGATTATACTATACATGTTGATGAGATCTAGAACCCTCACAGTACTGTACAGTATGAGTGATTATACTATACATGTTGATGAGAACTAGAACCCTCACAGTACTGTACAGTATGAGTGATTATACTAGACATGTTGATGAGATCTAGAACCCTCACAGTACTGTACAGTATGAGTGATTATACTATACATGTTGATGAGAACTAGAACCCTCACGGTACTGTACAGTATGAGTGATTATACTATACATGTTGATGAGAACTAGAACCATCACGGTACTGTACAGTATGAGTGATTATACTATACATGTTGATGAGATCTAGAACCCTCACAGTACTGTACAGTATGAGTGACATTGTATGCTTTCTGAGTGAGTTTTGTTGCCAGTGTTGTGGTTGAACAAGCTTATTTTGAGACATGTATCAAGTGTTTTGGTGGTGAGATTAACTGTTTGGCCAAGATGCATGTTGGTAATGCAGACTGTGTGAAGTGTTTTGAGAAAGTGGCTTCAATATTGACCGACGCTTGTTAGCAATTGAAAAATCTGTAAGGTGACACCAACCTCCTGTGGTCTGAATGGGAGAGATTGTCTTGAGAAGAGCCATGCGGCTGAAACCCGTCTACGTTCAACTCTCCATTCTATCTAAAGGACATGTACTGCCCAGAGCCTATACATAATGCAGGTATGTTTTAGAGGTCAAACTAATCCTGCCTTGTGATTGCTTCACATGTTTTGCCATGGTAACGTGTGTTCATGATGTGTAACAACACTGCTGCTGTCTCCTAACTCTTAGGCCACAAACACACACACACACACCCTCTCTATCTCTCTCACCCCATCTAAACAATGCTACTATAGCAATATACTAAAGTTCTGCAGCTGAACGCTGTTGTCTCTCCCTGTATAGACGGCTCAGTTGTAGCCGTGATACGACAACGCTCCATCTGTCTATGAGCCATATCATATAGGCCTCCAGCTGCTGTTGCGTCTGCCACTTTCAGGTGAACGAGGCTTATCTTGCCTCTGCAGAAAGGCCATCCCATCTGGAGCAACATGAGACTAATGTCTCTCTCTCTCCATCTCCCTTCCAGTCAGTCTAACCTGACAACTTCCAAAGCTAGAGATTACTGTGCTCTTTTCCCTTGACCCCTGTGATGTGTGTGAGATTGTGTGTGAGTGAGAGAGATTGTGTGTTTATGTCCATGTGTCACGAGTCCAAGTATCAGTTTAACAATAACCCACTAGGTTCTGGTACACTATGTGCAGTCCTGCATTAAACATGTCCTTCTAACTTTATCTCAGTAACCCAGTTACTGGATTTAATCAAATAGGGCTTGTACTCTCTGAGTTAAATTGGATTAAAGTGGGTACAAATGTCAGTTTCCCAATCAATGCTAAATGACTTATCTTCAGTCTGCAACATGGAGGCATTCATTTAGCAAATTAACATTAAGTGCTCCGTGCTCTGTCCTAATTGGTTCCTGATTTGCTCTGATTGGTGGAAGTGGATTCTGATTGGTCATAAGTGGGGCCCTGCTGTAGTAACCCGGCTGTTTTGATCAAGGTGATGAGGAGTACCAGAGATATTGTAGAAGGCATGCTAATCAGCTGGTTTTCAATATGTAGCCATGTTGGGGCCAGGCGTGGGCACAGTTGCACTGAATTCAATGAGTTATTTAACGTTTCCTAGCGCCGTCTGAAGATATGAGCCACAGAATATGGGAAGGGGCAGGGGGATATTTATGAGAAGAAAGTACTGGAAATGTCTTAATCATTTCTCCAAAAAAATCTCACACTATGCGATGTAATGTACCCACATGTGACTGATTTCTTTCCATAGGTATAAGCCTACAGTGCTTTTATATCCATGTGTTTTACTAGGTAACTTGGTCATGGTGAGAGTAATAGGAAGTGATTAACAAGCACTTAAAATGTCATTTCCATGTCATACTGAGATGGGTCATGGCTTGCCGGGGAAATTCCCAAAATGATTTTTAAATTCAAAGTTCTTAAAATAACTATATCAAATGTCAACTCTGCATGTAGGTTACTGTAGTTCCCTGGCCACAGGATGACCTTTGATGTGAATGAGCCAGCCAACTAATTGAACTACGGTGACTCACTGCTTCTCTGGCCTTACTGCTTACCAGTAAGGATATTAGATTGGAGTTTTATATACCCTAAAATAACTGTCCAGTGTTTCCAGATTTCTATGACCATGCCTCTTGAATCTGACTAAAAACATCTGGGTCATTGAGAAATAGGACTGTAGTTGAAAACGTAGACAATTTTTACAAGGCTCAGGTCTGGGTCAAGCTATAGTCCTGATAAAGCTGGTTTGTTCTGGTATACAGTAGTGTTGGTGTAACCTACTGCACAAGCACAGCTAATCCAATGAAACCAGTGGGGAGCTGGGGAAGGAGACCCCCACCCTGGAGATACCCTTACTGACTGAGCCAGGATCTGTATTATGATTACAGCTCTCAGCTTCATTAGGAGTGTACATCACAGATCCTAAAACATGTAAACCCTCTTATCAAGAGCAACTTACAGGAGCAATTAGGGTTAAGTCCCTTGCTCAAGGGCACATCGGCAGATGTTTCACCTCTTCGGCTCAGGGATTCAAACCAGCGACCTTTCGGTTACTGACCCAAAGCTCTTAACCACTAGGCTACCTGCTGCCCCTACAACATTTCAGCGTGTGATGGACACAGATGTGTCCCACATGGCACCCTATTCCCTATGTAGTGCACTTCATTTGACCAGAGCCCTGGGACTTGTCACACAGGACGTCATGTAGACAGAGGTAAAGCAGTCATACAGGACGTC
The DNA here is from genome assembly GCF_901001165.1 of Salmo trutta. Taxonomy (NCBI): domain Eukaryota; kingdom Metazoa; phylum Chordata; class Actinopteri; order Salmoniformes; family Salmonidae; genus Salmo; species Salmo trutta. Next base: position 3,727,719 of record NC_042995.1, on the reverse strand, counting down.
ATGTAGACAGAGGTAAAGCAGTCATACAGGACGTCATGTAGACAGAGGTAAAGCAGTCATACAGGACGTCATGTAGACAGAGGTAAAGTGGTCATACAGGACGTCATGTAGACAGAGGTAAAGCGGTCATACAGGACGTCATGTAGACAGAGGTAAAGCGGTCATACAGGACGTCATGTAGACAGAGGTAAAGCGGTCATACAGGACGTCATGTAGACAGAGGTAAAGCGGTCATACAGGACGTCATGTAGACAGAGGTAAAGCGGTCATACAGGACGTCATGTAGACAGAGGTAAAGCGGTCATACAGGACGTCATGTAGACAGAGGTAAAGCGGTCATACAGGACGTCATGTAGACAGAGGTAAAGCGGTCATACAGGACGTCATGTAGACAGAGGTAAAGCGGTCATACAGGACGTCATGTAGGCAGAGGTAAAGCAGTCATACAGGAGGTCATGTAGACAGAGGTAAAGCAGTCATACAGGACGTCATGTAGGCAGAGGTAAAGCAGTCATACAGGACGTCATGTAGGCAGAGGTAAAGCAGTCATACAGGATGTCAGCGTGCATATAGACAGAGGTAAAGCAGCACATCACCAACATTACATTACATGTAGCACGGGTCACCTACCATAACAACACTCTGGTTCTTCTCTATGTCATTAATGCTGTTTGAATCCCTGGTTGTGTCCCAAATTGCCCCCTAATCTCCTTTATAGTGCACTACGAAGGCCCACATGCCTCTAGTCAAAAGTATTACAGGGAATAGGGTGCCATTTCAGACACACTCCCTGTATGACCAAAGCCAGAGTAGAGACCACAGCAGAGACCACAGCAGAGACCACAGCAGAGACTACAATATAGACTATAGCAGAGACTACAGCCTTTGAAGTGATCAGGTGGTCATGCATGAATGTGTTGCAGCTCTAATCTATATTAATGCAACAGCTCTGTGGTTCCAAGTCCTTATTGGCTCCTGACACCCAGTAAAAGGTCACCCTTGTTTTTAATTTGCCTCAGTTTGACTCAATACCCAGTCGAAAAGATAAGGCTATTTTTGAGAGCTGACATCAGTCTGGTATGAGATATTACATCCCAAGGGTGTTGAAATCAATCATGTGTACAGTAATCACATGTTAATTCTGTGTAAGGTTCTGTATTTTATTTTCTTAGTCAACCTTATGTTCTGTTTCATTGTGTTCTTGAACGTAGCCCTGTTTCTTTGTGTTCTGGAACGTAGCCCTGTTTCATTGTGTTCTGGAACGTAGCCCTGTTTCTTTGTGTTCTGGAACGTAGCCCTGTTTCTTTGTGTTCTGGAACGTAGCCCTGTTTCTTTGTGTTCTGGAACGTAGCCCTGTTTCTTTGTGTTCTGGAACGTAGCCCTGTTTCATTGTGTTCTGGAACGTAGCCCTGTTTCTTTGTGTTCTGGAACGTAGCCCTGTTTCGTTGTGTTCTGGAACGTAGCCCTGTTTCGTTGTGTTCTGGAACGTAGCCCTGTTTCGTTGTGTTCTGGAACGTAGCCCTGTTTCGTTGTGTTCTGGAACGTAGCCCTGTTTCGTTGTGTTCTGGAACGTAGCCCTGTTTCGTTGTGTTCTGGAACGTAGCCCTGTTTCGTTGTGTTCTGGAACGTAGCCCTGTTTCGTTGTGTTCTGGAACGTAGCCCTGTTTCGTTGTGTTCTGGAACGTAGCCCTGTTTCGTTGTGTTCTGGAACGTAGCCCTGTCTTTCATTTTGTTCATTGATTTTACCTGTGTTAGTTACTCACCTGGTCTCATCAGCTCCTTATTTAGTTCAGTTCATTCTGTTTGTGCCTTTTGTGAGGTATTGTTCGTTTTGACTCTACTAAGCCTTTTCCTAGCTCGTTTGTGAGAACCAGTTATAGCCTTCAGCCCTAGTTTTGATTCACCTGCCTGTTTGCCTATCTGTATATGACCATTGCCTGCCTGTGACCACGATTCTTGCCTTCTGTGAAGGCGAAATTAACACCTGCCGCGCTCGGCTCGTGAATCTACACCTTTTTCTCCCTGAGTATTCATTACATTCTGCATACAAGCTGTAATGATTGAAGAGGAGCTTTATTCAACCTACGCTGTAACCTTGATCTTAAACACTAAAAGCTGACATGTAAATGTCATCTAAATGACTGGACCTAATGTTCCCCTAGTAAAGTTATACAGTTACAATTTCATTAATGTTTGGTGCTGAATAAACTTGCTCTTAATTTATTTTATGGAGGTAGAGTAATAAAGTTGACTTGACGCATAACTCTCGATCCTCGTTATGTTGACGTTCCTCATTGTCATGAATTTTAACTCTGGTCAGCTCCTAAGAAAGATCCTGCTAATGTGTATTAGCTGACTGACAGAACAGGGCCTGTAAATATTTCATGTTCAGTCACTAATGACTGGCTGATGTCTTTGATGCACTGGAATGTAATGGACTCCTTGGCATGTTAAAAATCCATAAACACGGGGGAAACTCCTCTCTGCATGCATGATTAGAAGACATTGAGTGTTTCTTATCATATTGTCTCTTATATATTATCTTCTTTCAAATGTTATGTTAACTTGGATGTTTGTACAGTACAGTGCATCCATGGTGTGATTGAGTGTTTAGAAGATGCTCAATACATGACTCTCTGTGACCTGGTATGTCTCCACTTTCTAGGGAGAAAATGCCTTGATTTCCCCCCAGTGGTCTTTATTAAAATCGGGTTCTGCCTTTTTGACTGCACGGAGCCCCTGCAACATTCTAGCACATGATGACTATTATCCTGAGGACTCATTAGTATTAGTAGTACCCGCTGTCCAGAGAAACACACCCTGAAGTTACCCCTTCAGCACCTCTGGGCCTCTACACATGACAGGAACCTGGACAGTGGCACCAGGCATGTCCTTTACCACTGTCTACCTCCGGTTTCTCTGAACTAGCCATTCCTCCTGAGGCTACTCTGCAATCACCATTACAGGGGACTTTGCCCTCCACTTTTGCAGATCTGTCGATAGCTCCAAACCAATTCACCTGAAGCCACTCTACAGACTGCAATCATCAACCCAGAAATCAGCTTGGCATGGTTAAAAGGCTGCCTCTGGCTCCATCCCAAATGGTACCCTTCTCCAGTCTAAAGCCTGCGTTCTGTTCTCTGTTATGTTGTATTTCCCCCCTGTGCCTCTTCATAACCCCATGGACTGCTCTCAGTACCCATGAGCCTTGATCAAGTCCCACTCCGGTGCCTCCCAAACCTCTGGTCAAGTTTTGCTTGTCAGAGCTTTCTATTTTAATGTTGGCTCATTACACTCAACAATGTTGGCTTGTGTTTCTGTTGTGAATCCACTAGTACTGGGTCACTGGCCTATCACACAGTGCCACAGAGTAATAGGTCAGGATTATACCAAGTGTGATGATTGCACCAGTACCAAATGTGATGATTGCACCAGTACCAAGTGTGATGATTGCACCAGTACCAAATGTGATGATTGCACCAGTACCAAGTGTGATGATTGCACCAGTACCAGATGTGATGATTGCACCAGTACCAGATGTGATGATTGCACCAGTACCAAATGTGATGATTGCACCAGTACCAAGTGTGATGATTGCACCAGTACCAGATGTGATGATTGCACCAGTACCAAGTGTGATGATTGCACCAGTACCAAGTGTGATGATTGCACCAGTACCAAATGTGATGATTTCACCAGTACCAAATGTGATGATTGCACCAGTACCAAATGTGATGATTGCACCAGTACCAAGTGTGATGATTGCACCAGTACCAAGTGTGATGATTGCACCAGTACCAAATGTGATGATTGCACCAGTACCAAATGTGATGATTGCACCAGTACCAAATGTGATGATTGCACCAGTACCAAATGTGATGATTGCACCAGTACCAAGTGTGATGATTGCACCAGTACCAAGTGTGATGATTGCACCAGTACCAAGTGTGATGATTGCACCGGCACTGTGCAATCATCACATATGTTACACTCTTAGAAAGGAATTTCCACACAAGGGAAACCTTTCCAGTTTGAAAAAGGTTCCTCGAGGAGCCCCTCTGAAAAGGGTATTTGAGGAACCACTGTATAAAGGTCAATGCTACTCCCAGAACCAGTCTAGAAAACGATACAAATTACACTCTGTCTGCCTGTCTGCCTGTCTGCCTGCCTGCCTGCCTAATAGTGTGGTGCATTGTCTGGCAGTGCCTATCTAGAATTTATTGTGGAGATTCCATGTCCAGGGTGTTAATTGGCCCTGACAATTCTCAGGTAGTGTTCAGCATTGCTGCACTGTGCATAGAGGTGAGCTCAGCATTTCAAATCAGTGTTTTTCTCCTAAACAATGTTCGCCACAATGCATCGTCTGCTAATACTAATGAGCAAAGGCTGTTGGTTCATTCCTGCTTGGTTGTTTGTAGTATAATGGTTGTTGTCTTGCCTTGCTCTCTGATGACGGCACATGACGATGATGACACACAGGAGATGCTCTGGGGCTCATTGGGGGGATGACGGGGGAATATTTCCCAACTGTCACTGATGAAGCCTCTGAGGACCAACCAACCAACCAAAACCCAGCAGTGATGTATATACAAGAAAAGTGTAAAGAGCATCATGAAGCGATTTCCTGCAAAGTGCTCTCATGCTCTGGATAAGAGTGTTCTACAGTTAAATACTTTGTGTCCATACAAACATTGTACGGAAGAGTCCTCGTAACCTCAACGAATTACATGTAGACCATACCACGATGACCGTACCATGGTGACCGTACCACATACACCATACCACGATGACCTATCTTTCCGGTTTGGTTCTGTCGTACATACCTACACGTACGCTACAGTCACAAGACGCAGGCCTCCTTACTGTCCCTAGAATTTCTAAGCAAACAGCTGGAGGCAGGGCTTTCTCCTATAGAGCTCCATTTTTATGGAATGGTCTGCCTATCCATGTGAGAGACGTTGAGTCGGTCTCAACCTTTAAGTCTGAAGGTGAACGGAAAGGCACTGGAGCAACGAACTGCCCTTGCTGTCTCTGCCTGGCCGGTTCCCCTCTCTCCACTGGGATTCTCTGCCTCTAACCCTATTACAGGGGCTGAGTCACTGGCTTACTGGTGCTCTTCCATGCCGTCCCTAGGAGGGATGCGTCACTTGAGTGGGTTGAGTCACTGATGTGATCTTCCTGTCCGGGTTGGCGCCCCCCCTTGGGTTGTGCCGTGGCGGAGATCTTTGTGGGCTATACTCGGCCTTGTGTCAGGATGGTAAGTTGGTGGTGTGTGGGCTGTGCTTTGGCAAAGTGGGTGGAGTTATATCCTGCCTGTTTAAATAAATACTGGAGGCTGAAACAGGAGGGGTCAGGAGACACTGTGGCCCCGTCCAACAATACCCCCGGTATCCAGTAATTATGCTGCAGTAGTTTATGTGTCGGGGGGCTAAGGTCAGTCTGTTATATCTGGAGTATTTCTCCTGTCTTATCCGTTGTCCTGTGTGAATTTAAGTATGCGCTCTTTAATTCTCTCTCTCTTTCTCTCTTTCTCTTTCTCTCTTTCTTTCTCTCTCTCGGAGGACCTGAGCCCTAGGACCATGCCTCAGGACTACCTGGCCTGATGACTCCTTGCTGTCCCCAGTCCACCTGGCCGTGCTGCTGCTCCAGTTTCAACTGTTCTGCCTCCGGCTATGGAACCCTGACCTGTTCACCGGACGTGCTACCTGTCCCAGACCTGCTGTTTTAAACTCTCTAAAGACAGCAGGAGCGGTAGAGATACTCTGAATGATCGGCTATGAAAAGCCAACTGACATTTACTCCTGAGTTGCTGACCTGTTGCACCCTCGACAACCACTGTGATTATTATTATTTGACCCTGCTGGTCGTCTATGAACATTTGAACATCTTGGCCATGTTCTGTTATAATCTCCACCCGACACAGCCAGAAGAGGACTGGCCACCCCTCATAGCCTGGTTCCTCTCTAGGCTTCTTCCTAGGTTCTGGCCTTTCTAGGGAGTTTTTCCTAGCCACCGGGCTCCTACACCTGCATTGCTTGCTGTTTGGGGTTTTAGGCTGGGTTTCTTACATCAGCTGATGTAAGAAGGGCTTTATAAATACATTTGATTGATTGATACCACGATGACCGTACCTCTGTGACCATACCACTGTGATCATACCACGATGACCATACCACGATGACCGTACCTCGGTGACCATACCACTGTGACCATACCACAGTGATCATACCACAGTGACCATACCACGATGACCATACCACGATGACCATACCACGATGACAGTACCTCGGTGACCATACCAAGATGACCATACCAAGATGACCGTACCTCGGTGACCATACCACAGTGACCATACCAAGATGACCACCACTGTGACCATACCACTGTGACCATACCACAATGACCGTACCTCAGTGACCGTACCTCAGTGACCATACCACAGTGACCATACCAAGATGACCATACCAAGATGACCATACCAAGATGACCATACCAAGATGACCATACCACAGTGACCATACCAAGATGACCATACCACAGTGACCATACCACAGTGACCATACCACGATGACCATACCACAGTGACCATACCACGATGACCATACCAAGATGACCATACCACGATGACCATACCAAGATGACCATACCACAGTGACCATACCACAGTGACCATACCACAGTGACCATACCACAGTGACCATACCACAGTGACCATACCACGATGACCATACCACAGTGACCATACCATGATGACCATACCAAGATGACCATACCACAGTGACCATACCAAGATGACCATACCAAGATGACCATACCACAGTGACCATACCACAGTGACCATACCAAGATGACCATACCACAGTGACCATACCACGATGACCATACCACAGTGACCATACCACAGTGACCATACCACAGTGACCAAACCAAGATGACCACCACTGTGACCATACCACGATGACCATACCACAGTGACCATACCAAGATGACCATACCACGATGACCATACCACAGTGACCATACCAAGATGACCATACCAAGATGACCATACCACAGTGACCATACCACAGTGACCATACCACAGTGACCATACCAAGATGACCATACCAAGATGACCAGTGACCATACCAAGATGACCGTACCAAGATGACCGTACCAAGATGACCGTACCAAGATGACCGTACCAAGATGACATACCAAGATGACCATACCAAGATGACCATACCAAGATGACCATACCACAGTGACCATACCAAGATGACCATACCAAGATGACCGTACCAAGATGACCGTACCAAGATGACCATACCACAGTGACCATACCAAGATGACCATACCACAGTGAACATACCACAGTGACCATACCAAGATGACCATACCAAGATGACCATACCAAGATGACCATACCACAGTGACCATACCAAGATGACCATACCAAGATGACCATACCACAGTGACCATACCAAGATGACCATACCAAGATGACCATACCACAGTGACCATACCAAGATGACCATACCAAGGTGACCATACCACAGTGACCATACCACAGTGACCATACCAAGATGACCATACCAAGATGACCATACCAAGATGACCATACCACAGTGACCATACCAAGATGACCATACCACAGTGACCATACCAAGATGACCATACCACAGTGACCATACCACAGTGACCATACCAAGATGACCATACCAAGATGACCATACCACAGTGACCATACCACAGTGACCATACCACAGTGACCATACCACAGTGACCATACCAAGATGACCATACCAAGATGACCATACCACAGTGACCATACCAAGATGACCATACCAAGATGACCATACCAAGATGACCATACCAAGATGACCATACCACAGTGACCACACCACAGTGCAAATATTACCAATAACACAGGTGGTGGAACCTGGAAAAGTACTTAATGTACTTTAATGTACTTAATGTAGTCTTCTCTGGGAGCTTTGACCAGTAATGAGTTAGACCAGCCAACCAGGCATCTGTTTTGGATGAACCAGCTTGACCTCCATCTCTGCTTATTAGTTCAAACTAAAGTAGTCTATCTTGCTGGAGGCTGCCACCACCAGGGCCGGATTAACAAACGCTTGATCGTTGTGATAGCCTCATGTTTTACCGGTAAGCCTACGGGGTACCCCCACTATTTATTTGGTCAGGACTCCGTACCGGACCGTACTTGTTTACTTTCACCTCTGGTACATTTACACATGTGCCCTATTTGATTAACAGCTGTGATGTCTTTTTGGTTTTCTAATAAATCAGTCACCCAACCAAGGTAGCAGGCTGGTGGAACCCACTTAGGCCCCTGCCTCCTCTCCTCCTCTCCCTGATGATGATCAGCAGAATGATCAGCAGAGGGGCACTAGGCTCTCTACTCTAATGGGGGGTGGGCTCCTGCCTCCTCTCCTCCTCTCCCTGATGATGATCAGCAGAATGATCAGCAGAGGGGCACTAGGCTCTCTACTCTAATGGGGGGTGGGCTCCTGCCTCCTCTCCTCCTCTCCCTGATGATGATCAGCAGAATGATCAGCAGAGGGGCACTAGGCTCTCTACTCTAATGGGGTGTGGGCTCCTGCCTCTTCTCCTCCTCTCCCTGATGATGATCAGCAGAATGATCAGCAGAGGGGCACTAGGCTCTCTACTCTAATGGGGGGTGGGCTCCTGCCTCCTCTCCTCCTCTCCCTGATGATGATCAGCAGAATGATCAGCAGAGGGACACTAGGCTCTCTACTCTAATGGGGGGTGGGCTCCTGCCTCCTCTCCTCCTCTCCCTGATGATGATCAGCAGAATGATCAGCAGAGGGGCACTAGGCTCTCTACTCTAATGGGGGGTGGGCTCCTGCCTCCTCTCCTCTTCTCCCTGATGATGATCAGCAGAATGATCAGCAGAGGGACACTAGGCTCTCTACTCTAATGGGGGGTGGGCTCCTGCCTCCTCTCCTCCTCTCCCTGATGATGATCAGCAGAATGATCAGCAGAGGGACACTAGGCTCTCTACTCTAATGGGGGGTGGGCTCCTGCCTCCTCTCCTCTCCCTGATGATGATCAACAGAATGATCAGCAGAGGGACACTAGGCTCTGTACTCTAATGGGGGGTGGGCTCCTGCGGTTGGCGGTTGCAGTAAAAAAATAAAGAGCATTATATTTGAAGCCCCTGGGTGGTTAATATGACCCTGACCACCATGGCAGCCATGTCCTGTATTCAGGGGGTTTAGAACACTTCCCAAGGCCAGGGTTTCAAGGTCAAAGTAGGGTGCCGTATTCAGTAGGCGCTGGTGTCGGAACTGGAGGAGAAAACCAAGCATGGTGATACATTTGTGATGATACATGGGAGTTCAAGAAGCTAGCAGCTGTCACAGTGATGGAAATGGATCATGGAAAATTACAGCTCTGACAGTACTGTTATTGTGAGTACTGCATGGAATAGTCCATTGGCATATTACTACTATATAGTGTAGTAGATAGTAGACTGTGTAGTAGACTGTGGTGAAAAGTGCTGTCCCCATGCTGCCTGTCTTACAGAATAGTCAGATGTGTTACTGCTATAGCTCTAGTTGCATTAGGGGTCGGGGAAATTCATTCCCACTACTCTTTTTTCAATTCTGTTGATAAGTGCAATGGTAAACTTTTGAAGCTGTGCATTTTGACCCTTGATTCTTCATCCCTTAGACAATATACGCAATGTAAACACACACACTTACCCCACAATCTCATCTCTACTACTACCACTATTTGTGTCCAGAACTGAAACGATCTGACTGAAACGAAAATACCTGAATCCCCAGAGCTTACTTTCATCTGACCTCCTTACTTCCTCTCTCCTCTCTCCTTACTCCCTCTCTCCTCCTTCTCTCCTCTCTCTCTAGTCCTTCTCTCCTCTCTCCTTACTCCCTCTCTCCTTTCTCTCTACTCCCTCTCTCCTGTCTACTCCCTCTCTCCTCTCTCTCTATTCCATCTCCCCTCTTTCACTCTCTCCTCCCTCTCTCCTCTCTCTCTACTCCCTCTCTCCTCTCTCTACTCCCTCTCTCCTCTTTCACTCTCTCCTCCCTTTCTCCTCTCTCTCTACTCCTTCTCTCCTCTCTCACTCCCTCTCTCACTCCAAAACATCTTCCTGATGTGAGAGAATTTCATCCATTCTGACAGCCGCTACAGGGCAGAGAGAGTGGGAGAAAGAGAGAGAAGGGAGAGAGAGGAGGAGACTGGGAGAGAGAGAGAGGGGGAGAAAGAGAGAGAGGGGAGAGAGAGGAGGAGAGTGGGAGAGAGAGGGGGGGAGAAAGAGAGAGAAGGGAGAGAGAGGAGGAGACTGGGAGAGAGAGAGAGAGAGAGAGAGGGGGGAGAAAGGGAGAGAGGGGAGAGAGAGGAGGACACTGGGAGAGAGAGAGGGGGAGAAAGAGAGAGAGAGAGACGAGTACTTTCTGTACAGAAACAAACCAGGGTTGAACATTATTATGGCAGTCTATTTTTAGATGGCTTCCACCATCCCAGAACAGCGCCACAGGCCCTACATGGCCAATAGAATCTGGTCATCTATATTACAAGTGATCCAACATATGACCTCTTGGTTTGTAACTGTGATCTCTATGTCCCTGAGCAAGTCCCTGCTGCTGCCCTTGGGAAGTGTGTGTGACCTTTGACAGCAAAGACTCCATCTTTCTCAAGCATTATGAGGGCGGGCACCATCTTAAAGAGAGAGATGGAGAGTGTGAAGGCAACACATCAGGCATTTTATGAGGAAGAGAGTGAAAGAGGGGAGGAGAGAGAGAGAGAGAGAGAGAGAGAGAGAGAGAGAGAGAGAGAGAGAGAGAGAGAGAGAGAGAGAGAGAGAGAGAGAGAGAGAGAGAGAGAGAGAGAGAGAGAGAGAGAGAGAGAGAGAGAGAGAGAGAGAGAGAGAGAGAGAGAGAGAGAGAGAGAGAGAGAGAGAGAGAGAGAGAGAGAGAGAGAGAGAGAGAGAGAGAGAGAGAGAGAGAGAGAGAGAGAGAGAGAGAGAGAGAGAGAGAGAGAGAGAGAGAGAGAGAGAGAGAGAGAGAGAGAGAGAGAGAGAGAGAGAGAGAGAGAGAGAGAGAGAGAGAGAGAGAGAGAGAGAGAGAGAGAGAGAGAGAGAGAGAGAGAGAGAGAGAGAGAGAGAGAGAGAGAGAGAGAGAGAGAGAGAGAGAGAGAGAGAGAGAGAGAGAGAGAGAGATATTACTCCCTAATGAATCAGAATGCATTAGATCTATCCCCTACTTGCTTTTCATCTGTAACTGTACCAATGTCAGCCTCAGGTGTGAAGATTCTCCATAGGTGAGAGAGTGAGATGATGAACAGGAAGCCTAGTGGCCTCCACACCACAGGATGTGTTCTCTATACTCATAGTGGACAGGAAGTCTAGTGGCCTCCACACCACAGGATGTGTTCTCTATACTCATAGTGGACAGGAAGCCTAGTGGCCTGCACACCACAGGATGTGTTCTCTATACTCATAGTGGACAGGAAGCCTAGTGGCCTGCACACTACAGGATGTGTTCTCTATACTCATAGTGGACAGGAAGTCTAGTGGCCTGCACACTACAGGATGTGTTCTCTATAGTCATAGTGGACAGGAAGCCTAGTGGCCTGCGCACTACAGGATGTGTTCTCTATACTCATAGTGGACAGGAAGTCTAGTGGCCTGCACACCACAGGATGTGTTCTCTATAGTCATAGTGGACAGGAAGCCTAGTGGCCCGCACACTACAGGATGTGTTCTCTATACTCATCGTCCGTTCCGAGCAGAGGAGGCTGGTGAGGCTAGGACGACTCATAGTAAAGTCTGGAATGGAATTTATGGAATGGGATTAGAACAGATAGAAACCATGTGATTGATACCACTCCATTGATTCAGTTGCAGACATTTCTATAAGTCCGTCCTCCTCAATTAAGGTGCCACCAGCCACCTGTGTTTCCAAGTATTTGCTAAACCAGTCCAATCATCGTTGGACCATATTTTATTCTTTCCCGAATTACATTCTCCAGTGTCATGTATCATATGAGTGTTGGTTGTGAACAGAAAAGCAGCCAAAGCCGTTATGAAAATTGAAACTGTTTTGCAAGCACATACATGTAAGCTGGTGTCTGCTCCTCCCAATGTCAATGGAGAAAGTTGCATAATTGTACCAGACACATTAGTCATTGTACACCTTCTATTGCTCGTCATGTCCAAAACACAGCATTCATTTGTTTTTCCATCTAAGCTTCTATTTTGGGGTATACTCTAGGCTATGCTCTGTATCCTTACACCTTTGTTTACAGACACTCTATTCCCCACGTATCCCCGTCCAGCAGTAAACACTAGCCACTGCGTAACCTTGGTGATTCCATGTTGGGCACTTTAAGTAATCACTCTAAATCCCTGCTTCGATTAAATTCCTTGTTGGAGCAATTGGAGATAGAATTTGCTACCTGTTTTTTTTTTTTGTATGTTGAGCCCTGGAATGATGTCCATTAAAATGGTGCATGGTGTTAGGCCTTAAGCAGCAGCTCCGCTCTGGAGCATCATGCGGTCAGAAGGGCTCCCCAGGGCAGAAAGGGGAGCACCAGCATATAAATCTTGTACATATTATGTTTTCACATTAACGATTTTGATGAGAGTACTCCTATATCTGATTGGTTTTTACATATAAAATACCCACCATATTTTGATGGGAGTACTCCTATATCTGATTGGTTTTTACATATAAAATACCCACCATATTTTGATGGGAGTACTCCTATATCTGATTGGTTTTTACATATAAAATACCCACCATATTTTGATGGGAGTACTCTTACAAATAATCAAATTAAATCAAATCAAAGTTAATTAGTCACATGAAAGACTACAACAGGAGTACACCATACATTATAATGTTTACCGACTATATACACAGTGAAGATAAATCCACCTGTTTTTGATGACCATGAAAAAGTACTTATCTCTCCTATGTATTAAAGAATCTTTCGCTATAATACATGAAATGTGAAAACTGTTTTTTATTAAAGATTGCTGAACTTGCATTCCCCCCTCCCTGTGGTGGAAGCCTTGTGTACAACCAAGCAGGTATGTACTGCAATATCTTACGTATTCACATGGAATATCCACCTGTTTTTGATGACCATGAAAGGACGCTGATCTCTCAAAGTAATACATATATTTTATTAACTCTGCACACTCCTCCACCTCTCCCTGCTTTGTTGTGAAAGCCTCTTGTACAACCAGACAGTGTCATTCACCTACTGGGGGTATAGTATATATCGTTAACCAAGCTGAAATGCTATTCACAGCTTAGAAAGGGAAAGATATGTTGTTTTTAAACATCATCGGGCCTAGAGGACAGGACAGGACATCCGCTCCCTCATTAGCCGGCCTTGTCTCTCGCTTGGCTGATTTTGGGTACTATATTTATTGAATATTATATGAATCCTATACATTTAAATGAACAATTTAGTTAAAATAATCTTTCAACAAAATAATGTTTCAGTAATGCTAATCTTATCTGTTTCTAACTACAGAAACGATTTCAGAAAAATCTGAGATGGTGGGTGTTGAAAACTTTCTTGTGCTTTTTGAGGTGGAACAACAATTTATTATTAAGTTACAATTCCCACCAACTGGGTTAACCCTATTAGTGCGATGCGTAGGATGTTCACCTTTCACCCTACTCAAACCGGGTTCGCTTCCCTCTCCCACTGTTCGCTACAACAATACCACATCCTGGACTTAATGTACTCAATCACATAAATACATTTAATTAGCCTAAAACGCTTAGCAAAGACAAGTGATTATCAGCACTGATATGACTGTTATATCATCAGCTTGTATCTTCTTCCTTTTATTTCCCGCTTTCGTTGAGTGTGGACAGTGCATAGGATCTTTCATCTTTACCGATTGCAGATGATTAAAAAAAGACGAGAAAAGTGGGATGGAAAGAGAGATAGTGGGTCTCGGTAGTCAGGTGCACCAATTCTGGAACCTAAAAATGTGCTTTAACTTCACCCCACTTCACATGTGTAGCTAGAGAGAGCGATAGATTCATTGCTGTCCACACAGAGGAAAATTGTGTCCACAGCCTTTTGGTTACATACGATTTAAAAGCCAAAACTCTAGAACATACCAGAATCGGAAACACATACAACACAGATATAATGGCTTTAAATAAATCCATCATACAGTACCAGTGAAAAGTTTGGACACACCCACTCATTCCAGGGTTTTTCTTTATTTTTACCATTTTCTACATTGTAGAATAATAGTAAAGACATCAAAACTATGAAATAGCACATATGGAATCATGCAGAATCATGACAGCTCTGCACACTCTTGGCATTCTCTCAACAAGCTTCATGAGGTAGTCACCTGGAATGCATTTCAATTAACAGGTGTGCCTAGTTAATTTGTGGAATTTCTTTCCTTCTTAATGCGTTTGAGCCAATCAGTTTTTTGACAAGGTAGGGGTGGTATACAGAAGATAGCACTATTTGGTAAAAGACCAAGACCATATTATGGCAAGATCAGCTCAAATAAGCAAAGAGAAACGACAGTCCATCATTACTTTAAGACATGAAGGTCAGTCAATCCGGAAAATGTCAAGAACTTTGAAAGTTTCTTCAAGTGCAGTTGCAAAAACCATCAAGCGCTATGATGAAACTGGCTCTGATGAGGACCGCTAGAGGAAAGGAAGACCCAGAGTTAACTCTGCTGCAGAGGATAATTTCATTAGAGTTACCAGCCTCAGAAATTGCAGCCCAAATAAATGCTTCACAGAGTTCAAGTAACAGATTCATCAACTGTTCAGAGGAGACTGTATAAATCAGGCCTTCATGGTCGAATTTCTGCAAAGAAACCACTACTAAAGGACACCAATAAGAATAAGAGACTTGCTTGGGCCAAGAAACATGAGCAACGGACATTAGACTGGTGGAAATCTCTCCTTTGGTCTGATGAGTCCAAATTTGAGATGTTTGGTTGCCGTGTCTTTGTGTAGTAGGTGAACGGATGATCTCCACATGTGTGGTTCCCACCGTGAAGCATAGAGGAGGAGGTGTGATGGTGTGGGTGTGCTTTGCTGGTGACACTGTCTGTGATTTATTTAGAATTCAAGGTACACTTAACCAGCTTGAAAGAATACCAAGAGTATGCAAAGCTGTCACCAAGGCAAAGGGTGGCTACTTTGAAGAATCTCAAATATAAAATATTTTTTAATTTTTTTAACACTTTTTTGGTTACTGCATGATTCCATAAGTGTTATTTCATAGTTGTTATGTCTTCACTATTATTCTACAATGTAGAAAATAGTCAAAATAAAGAAAAACCCTGGAATGAGTATGTGTGTACAAACTTTTGACTAGTACAGTACTGTACATATTGTACAAGTCTGTCCAAAATGTTTGTCCAAAATGTTTCCAACCATCCTCTATTAAATTATATAAATTATGTGACATAATGTAACATAATGTGATTCTCTCTTGATGATCATGTACTGAGTAAAACTATACTGATAGTGTAGAAAATTCCATTTTCCACAATTCTATATGTCTTAATCAGGAAATGACTGTGCTTTCCCATACTGTGTCAATTATGTTTTTTAACCTAAACACAAATGCTTTCTAACCTTTGAACTATAGCCCCAAACATACATATCGTACAAGTTTGTCCAAAATGCTTCCAACCTTATTTCCAGACAAAACAGCCAAATTCCTCTATTAAATTATATAAAGTATGTAACATAATGTGATTATCTCTTCATGATCATGTACTAAGTAAAACCATACTGATTGAGTAGAAAATTCAATTCATCCACAAACTCATCCATAAACTAACCTTGTGAGGACACATAATTCAGTCCCATTCAAAATCCTATTTTCCCTAACCCCTAACCCTAACCCTTAACCTACCTGTAATCCGTACTCTTACCCTAACCCTAACCTTAATCCTAACCCTAACCTTAACCCCAAAACCTAACCTTAACCCTAACCCTAAACGTAACCCTAGCTCCTAACCCTCAATTTAACCTAGCTCCTAACCCTAAAACTAACCCTAGCTCCTAACCCTAACCCTTAACGTAATTCTAACCCTAACACTAATTCTAACCTTAACCCTAAACCCCCTAGATATAGTATTTGACCTTGTGGGGACTAACAAAATGTCCCCAGTTGTTCAAATTTTTGTTTGTTTACAATTCACACACACACACACACAGTGCAGGTATTGTCCATATTCCATGTCCTCCCAGATGTCAGGTGTTATTAAAACTCCTTTCCCAGGATGATTCTGATTGGCTGAGACAGGTTGGGGTCCAACTTTACTCCCTGAATGGTTTTTCTAGGGAACATACAGTACACAGATCAGAAATAAAATGGGTCAGTGTGTGTGTGTGTGGTGTGTCTGTGTGTGTGTTTATCCCTTCCCAGCAGCACTAAACAACACAGGCTTTATCAAACCATTAGGTTCTAACAGGCAATCAACATCCCTCTAAAAACCAGAGAACATGTCAACCCATGATCCCTACCCCAGGGAGATACTGTGGCCACGTTAACCCATGATCCCTACCCCAGGGAGATACTGTGGCCACGTTAACCCATGATCCCTACCCCAGGGAGATACTGTGGCTACGTTAACCCATGATCCCTACTACAGGGAGATACTGTGGCCACGTTAACCCATGATCCCTACTACAGGGAGCTACTGTGGCCATGTCAACCCATGATTTCCTACTACAGGGAGATACTGTGGCCATGTCAACCCATGATCCCTCCTACAGGGAGATACTGTGGCCATGTCAACCCATGATCCCTCCTACAGGGAGATACTGTGGCCATGTCAACCCATGATCCCTCCTACAGGGAGATACTGTGGCCATGTCAACCCATGATTTCCTACTACAGGGAGATACTGTGGCCATGTCAACCCATGATCCCTACTACAGGGAGATACTGTGGCCATGTCAACCCATGATCCCTCCTACAGGGAGATACTGTGGCCATGTCAACCCATGATCCCTACTACAGGGAGATACTGTGGCCATGTCAACCCATGATTTCCTACTACAGGGAGATACTGTGGCCATGTCAACCCATGATCCCTACTACAGGGAGATACTGTGGCCATGTCAACCCATGATTTCCTACTACAGGGAGATACTGTGGCCATGTCAACCCATGATCCCTACTACAGGGAGATACTGTGGCCATGTCAACCCATGATTTCCTACTACAGGGAGATACTGTGGCCATGTCAACCCATGATCCCTACTACAGGGAGATACTGTGGCCATGTCAACCCATGATCCCTACTACAGGGAGATACTGTGGCCATGTCAACCCATGATCCCTACTACAGGGAGATATTGTTGTCACGGTTGTCGAAAGGAGGAGCGGACCAAAGTGCAGCGTGTGTCGTTCCACATTTTATTTATACTGTGAAACTATGCAATACATAAATAAACTGAATGACAAAAAACAACAGACCGTGACGCAGAGGTGAAACATACACTACTCAAAATTAATCTCCCACAAACACAGGTGGAAAAATAACCCTACTTAAGTATGATCTCCAATTAGAGACAACGAGGACCAGCTGCCTCTAATTGGAGATCATCCCAAACAAAACCCCAACATAGAAATACAAAACTAGAACCTGAACATAGAAATAGAAAACATAGACAAAAACCCCCTGTCACACCCTGACCTACTCTACCATAGAAAATAACATCTTTCTATGGTCAGGACGTGACAACTATGGCCATGTCAACCCATGACCCCTACTACAGGGAGATACTATGGCCATGTCAAGTCACAGACTACCTATTCTACATATGGCCATAAAACAAACTTTCCTTAAAGATAGACTCAGCAAAATGACGTTGCCACGAGCAGCACCGCAGATGTTGAGATGAGCGAGATGCAAGACTTCACTAGGAGACCAAAACAGCGGAAAAGTTTAGCCTCGCGCTTCAACGTTCTTAGATGTTGCGGAAATTAACCCACTATGCTGTTTACTTTGTGCACCATATCGCTCAGTCTACCTCGAATAGACTGTCTGATCACAAGACACATATGAATACACTCTAGAGCGCTCTCCTATGAAATTCCACCATGGCATGGGTACAGAGAGACAGAGCAGGGTACACAGACAGATGCTTAGTATACAGACGCATGGCATACTGTAGCTAAGGCCTAATCTATACATCGATGACCGGGGATTGCAGGGAGCGCCAATCAGTTCGGATTCTGAGGGGAGCAGGTGTTTCAAATGGACTAAAACATGATGGAACGTCATGGTTCATCTTTTCAGGGAGTTGACAGGGAAGTGTAACCTAATGAATAGCTGTCTCCCTGGATGTCTCCGAGTTGACCGGACATGTGACCACATGTGTAGGCGTGAACATACTGCACAGGACATAGGCTACCACAACTGCAACTTCAGTTGAAAAGCGCTTTTCAAACGTATGATACACACAGTGCGCCATACCTGAAATACCATGGTGTCGTCACTAACACACTCACACACTCCCTGCAGAGCAGATGAGACTAATTCAATGTGCTGACTCGTGATTAACCAGAGAAGCACTGCAGTCCTCTGCCATTCGACACCTACTAATTAATGCAGAGCCACACACTGCTTCACAAAGGATCTACTGAGATAAACACACCTCCACGGCCTCCCAGCAGCCTCGCATAACTCATTTGTTAACAACAATAAATAAATAAATACAAGATCGTTATCACACACACACACTGTGGTGTAGTCCTTTGTATTGGACTTACATGTTGGCAGCCAGGCGAGGACAAGGACACCCCTATCCAATCAATTTAGATCATGTGAATCTTTATATAACACCTTTTGTAATTAATCAGAAAATGTTATTGCCATGCAACAAGTAGTTGCAAAGAATTTGTCTCTGTGTTACTGTCCACACATGATGTAAACATCAACATCTATACAATACAATGCAGATAGGTTTTGTATTTTGTACAGGTCGGTATTGAGATGGTTGATATTGTAATTCTCATCCTCAGTAAAGGACTCTGTGGTCAGCAAAAGGGTTGGATAGAAGTGTTTTGGGTATAGAAATATTGTTCCCTGACCCTTTTTTCCAGGACCATTGCTATGGCAATCAGTTTGATTCCCACGGTGCTGTTGAAGCAGAGGTCATCTAGTCATCATAGATGTGAAGTATTCATCCCCCCTCAGTCCAACCAGCTGAGCTTCTACTGAATGGGTGCTTCAGAGCCCAGGTCTAGTGATAATGGGGAGTTGCAGGTGGATTTCTTCTTCGTCAAACGCCCTGAGGCTGAGTGCTCTCTCTCCCACACAAAGTAGCCCAAATCAATGAGGGAATAGTCCTACATTTCAGCGTTGGGTTTAAAGTTTAAACCTTGGTAGGTTATATATGCTACAGTATAGATACAGTATCTGTCACCGTGCAGCAGTAGGAGCAGAATCAGCCTACCCTAACCTATCATAACCCCATACCGATGGCTTTATCATAACCACATGTGCTTTAACACATGTCTAGATGTAAGTCAGAGGAATGGGAGATTCATAAGAAGCCTGTATCCCCGGGGAGAGTCTCCTGACTCTGGCTGATTCTCTCTGGTCATGGGTCAGGCTGCTGGCTGGTAGGGAGCGGCCCCCACCCTGCCACCGTCTGCGGGGGACACAATTAGACCCTTGTCTCTGGTTGTAACAGATAAAGCAGATTACACCAGGCAGTTAAATGTAATTAGGATAACACTTCTCTCTTGTTTCGTCTCCGGTCCCAGCAAGGCCAGCTAGCAGCACACTCCAGTCCACACAGATGCAGTCAGAGGCTCCCACACTGAGAGAGTGAGGATTCAACTCTGAGAAAGACCACGGTTTGCTTATCAAAATGTTTACAGTGTTGGGATTGTGTAGGGGCCTGTCTGTGTGTGTGTGTGTGTGTGTGTGTGTGTGTGTGTGTGTGTGTGTGTGTGTGTGTGTGTGTGTGTGTGTGTGTGTGTGTGTGTGTGTATTTAAGCAATAAAGGCCGAGAAGGTGTGGTATATGGCCAATATACCATGGCTAAGGGCTGCTCTTAGGCACAACACAACGCGGAGTTCCTGGACACAGCCCTTAGTTAGCCGTGGTATATTGGCCATATATCACAAACCCCTGAGGTGCCTTATTGCTATTATTAACTGGTTACCAACGTAACTAGAGCTGTAAAAATGTATGTATTTTCATACCTGTCTTATAGGTCTGATATATCATGGCTGTCAGTCAATCAGCATTCAGAGCTCAAACCACCCAGTTTATAATATAGTACATAGGAGATGGGACACACATGAACCATCTATAGATACCCAACCTAAATACAGGCTAACGTTGACCTGACATGCTTGCAAGCCATAAAGTATGCTAACGAAAAATGCAATGCATGTAAAATGATTATTAGGCTACAGTAAGTGAACTGCCTTCAGTCATATCTTACTGAGTGAGTGTGTGGGGAGCTGTCATATTGCCGAGACCAAGTGTGTCAATTTGCAATCAGCAGCAGACACGTTTACTTGACTCCAATTGCACAGATTTGTAATTATGTGTAGACTAATAACTTGGCCGCAGGTCACTTGTAAAAATAAAGGGAGAAAGCCATAACAATGTGTCAAGGTATTGGAAAACACGAGGGGGCCGGGCAATAATCCGTGAGGCGCGCGCCAACCAACCGCCAACCGGTGCGTTGGCTGCAGAGAGATAACGTGCAGATGAAGCAAGGCAAGATACGAACATAGCGAACAACCGTTGACCGCGTACAGACACCGATGGTTTGAGGAGTTTGGCGTATGCGTTACATATTTTGGCATGTCACTGTGACTCGTTATTATTTGAAGAATACATATCTTTAGGACCACCTTCAAGGCACAATTACATGAGCGTGTGAAGCGGGTGACTGGCCATGGTCTTGTCTAACTACCCGAAGATTTCCTCGAAGGTCTCTTTGATAATTCCGTTCGCCATCACTGAGAAAAATCCGCGTGAGAAGCAGACAGTTGCTCAGAGTTTTGGACCAGGGAGATTCCGAAGGAGAGAGGGAACATTCATGTTATTTCTAAGGTAAATTCCCACATCCGGGTGTCACTTTTAAATCCATTGTTTTTGTTTTCATTACTGTAGTTTAGCCTATTCTTATTTTCTGTTTTGTTTTATCTGTGTGAAGTTGCTATTACTGACTGTGCATTGTATTGGCTACATTGTTGCAATGGATTAATTAGTTCTCTGCATTTGTCTAACACATGCAATAGCCTAACACCAATAGTAGTTTAGCTTACTACATTTCATTGCAGGCAGCTTCTAAATTTAAAAAGTTGTATGGTAGGCTAGCCTATATTTGAGGCAGAATGTTGTTTAAAAATTTCAAATATTTGAAATATGTGAATTTGCATGTGAAAACATTTGGAAAGGCATCACGAGCTGAAGCATAGATATTTAAATGAAATTAGTATAAAATCTGAAAGCTGCCTAACCAAATTCCATCAATATTCATTATGAGATGCAATGTAAATTAATCTGTAATAGATTTTGTGTGGAAATCAATAGGTCTCTTGTCTTCAAGAAACAACATTTGGGTCCATCCAAATTGATAAGCAGCAACGCCGCGGACCAGGGATGGAAATGAAGCTAGCCCATAGCTAGTGCTTTTCAGCAGGGGCGAAAATCTGATATCAACTTTGGAGGGGACAATTACATGAAATTTTCTCAAGAGCAATTCCTGAGGGGGACACCAAAAGTAGTGCTGTAACACATAGCCTACATTGTAATAGGGTAAATGTATATTGAGGAACCAAAGAAATAAGGTGTTTGCCTTACTCCTAACTACCGGTACCCAAAACTACACAACTAATCACAACAGCAATACCATTGCCTTTAACAAATCTTAGTTCAGTTACCAGTTTAAGTTGAGAGTGGGGGGTATCCATGGCATTTTCCAATTATGTTCCTATTTTACAAGTCCAAAAAATTGAGAACCTTTCATAACTCAACAAACTTACCTGAGATTCCCTGTCTCTGCCAGTCTGTCCCTGCATATCTGTCCCCAACTCTGCTGTCTGTGTGCCATCTGTTGCCTGCTCTGCCTAATGACATCATTGTGAAACATTTCCATTAGAATTTCATTTCTTTCTTATGAACATTTTATCAACTAGTCTTTGAGATATTAGGCTACTAGGGTTCTTACTTTGCGTTTTGGTGTACTGAAAAATACTCTGATGTCCGTCTTTTATTTTTCTGCCATTTTTCTACCTGGCTGGCTGGCTACACACACACATATTGTGTAGGTTATTTACAGTAGGAGATGGGCTTCTATCATCTTATCTTTTATCATTCTAGTTGGGCTTCGATCTAAAAGGTAGCTAGCAAATGTGAAACGGATTAAAATGACAAGAGTTGACAGCTGTATGAGTTCACCATTTACACAACATATGCTGCAACCTTTTGTAATTTTAATAGTTTGTTTCATATTGGCTGGCTTCCAACAATAGCTGAATTTGCAAAGCTAGCGAGCACCAATTCCGTTTCAGTGGTGTTTGCTATAATCTTTGCTACCCGGGTTAAATAAAGGTGAAATAAAATAAATAAATAAAAGTTCCCTTGCGACAATTTAGCTTTTGCAACGAGACCATTAAATATATTTAAGACAATGGTAGAAGAGAGTGTAGTTCTGTTCAGTTTGGACTTCAGTTTATCGCTAACCTTATCACAGGGACTTTGAAGCACTAACTTACATCATCTGCATGCTGATCTTGGAATAAATTGACGATAGCAAAGATTCCATCTTTGACGAGGCCACATAAATGGAATAATTACTAGTTAGCTTAAGAGTTCATATTTGCCCGCTAGCTCTGCATATTCAGCTAGTGTGTGTGCGCGATTGACTGGATTAACCTCACGTCAGTTACGTTCATTGAGTGCCTTTCAGACAGTGGATACGACCCCTCTGTTACCTTGCCAACTAAGGAACTGGCAGTGGATCAAATCATTGTGAGGCAAAGGGTGGGGGGGGTCGCAATCTTTTGAAACTTAAAAACGCGCTATTAAGTGTCTATAATCAGCACAATTGCTTTCATTGCGTATTATTAATATTATTTACATTACATAGTTATGTTTCAGTGATATATTGGGGGGGACAAATCATATTTTTCCCAGGATGGGGGGGTCGTGTCCCCCCCGTCCCACCCGGGATTTCCGCCCCTGCTTTTCAGACTGGGCTTTTGGACCCTTGGCTACAGAGAATGTCATCAGGGCTAGTATAAATGTCATTCTACTAACCTGGCTGGCCAGTGCCCAAAATCCTTAAATTCCCTTCCTGGCGCCAGTATGTGACAATAAAACAAAATAAAATAATAAAACTATAGCCTACCCAGCTGTATATACACAGCTCCTCAGCTCAGCCAGACTTTAGCACCACACCATTATGCCAAGGAGTTGTACTTGGGTAATGCTAAAATGCAACAACACTTCCTTAACAAGGCAACAAAGTTGCTTTTTCGAATGCTTAAATAGCATTTCATAAAGAAAGGAATCACCTGAACACAATTTAAAGGTGCAATCTGCAACTTCTCTGTCTCATTTGGCAATAACATTAATAAAAACACAGCATGAAATAAATAACATAAAAATAGTAAACAAACAAGCAAAAATTCATAATATGCAATTAAGTACCTCTTCTCTCATTTTGGAGGACAGAGAGCGTCTTTGCCAGAGAACCACTTTTCAAATCAACGGATTACACCTTTAAAACATACCTATTGCTGCAACTTGATGTCAAAGAAGGTTACAACAAAAATGTACAATTTCTCAATAATTAAGAGGGAAATGAATGCGCTTGCTTCTTATTTGTAATTTATTTCAGGGACGACTTCCATCTCTTTGTCAAGCATGTATTCACAGTCTCATGAAGCGTATCATTAACCAGTTCCCAATGGGCCAGGTTGACTGTAGTGATCATGCATACAATCATCAACATATGTCTTATACAAGCTGGAACTACGGAACTCTGGGTCAAACATTCATCTTCTTGATACATTAGCTATTGAAACAAACAACACCCTCAACGTTATATAAATACTTATCTCCATATCATATTCTGTTAATAAAACATTTAGCATATGATAAGGGTGTTTATCTGTTTAATCACAAAGGGTGATTGTGATTAAGAAGCCTTACAGCTGTTAATACATAACTGATTCAGTAAAATAATGAGCAAAATAAGTAATTCCAAAAACTCCCAGTAACTCTGTTATGCCGATAACTCTGTTATGCTGATTGAATGCCTCCGTACCTCTGGCTGCCTGCCTGCGTTAGTACGCTGCCCGGGGGTGCAGAAACCAGGCGGATAGAGAATGGGTCAATCCGGAGCTCTGTGCTAGTACGTAGACACACACTTGTGTGCTAAACCTCATCAGCTGTGGATCAGCCACGGCAGTCAGGAGAAGGCCAAAGATAGCTGTGTGTAACGTACCTCTCCAGACCTTCTGGTCTGAGCTAACGGCAGCTCAAGCGAAAGAGTCGGCCATGACAGAGTCATTTTGCCGGATCCAAACTGACCTGAAGTGTGTGAAGAATACCTACTGGTCTACTGTAGGACTGATGAGGCTGATGTCCTGACTCTTTCTCTGTCAGTGAGGACCGAGGAGGAAATGATAATTCAATCAATGTGTGTAAGTAAACAGTGGGAAAATGTGTTGCACATCACGCAATCGTCAATTGTAGCATTTGGAACTGGCTTCTGATGATGTGCTGCTGTCTCCTCTAGTTACAATGATATGGGGGTTTTGATCACTGATTGTTTTTGCATGAACAAAATGGGAAAGTAAAAGTGTGAATATGCATATTTAAACATACTGTACATATATACACGTACACAGTAGACACATATATATATACACAGTGTACACGTACACATATATATACAGAGGATACACAGAATACTCATACACACACACACACACACACACACACACTTTTTCTAGTCAGGTCACATGGCCCAACAAAAAGGAGTCTACATATGAATACTAAAACAAATGCAGAGACACTAACATTACATTGTAGTTACAAGGCCACTAACATACTCCTTGTCCTGTATGTGTGTGAGCGTGTAAAGGCTTTGAGGGTGTCTTGAGATTACCGTTGGACCATATGTTTAGGTCAGAGACTTATCTGGACTGTAAAACACTTGTTGACCTTCCAAAGGAGCAACTTTCTGTATCAATCAATCAATCAATCAATCAATCGTTTGATTGATTGAAATTCTATTGACAAATCTCTTCAGAGCCACTGTAAATTGAACTGTCCATTTTCCCTTCAAACATTGTTTGTCAGTACAACACATAGTTTTGATGGCTGAAAGAAAATCTGTGTGGCTGAATCGAATTCATTGCTACTGTCACGTTCGTCGTTATAGAGGGACCAAGGCGCAGCGGAGGTTTGGTTCATCATCATTTTTATTAGAACGGTGAACCAGCAAAACAATAAACGATACCATGAACGAACAGCTTCACAGGCTACGAATAGCAATGCAAATACAATTCCCCACGAACAGCGTGGGGGAAAATGAACTTAAATGAGATCCCAATCAGAGACAACTAGCGACAGCTGTCTCTGATTGGGAAGACAGAAACCAACATAGAAATACTCCCCAATAGAGCCAACACAAGGCTCCAACGCAAAACAGAAAACAAACACAGGAAAACCACCCAACATAAACCACCCTGACCCAAAACACCTGAGTTCACCCGGTCAGGGCGTGACAGTACCCCCCCCTCAACGGTGCGTACTCCCGGCGCACCAAACTTAAGTCTATTAGGGGGGGGAATCCGGGTGGGCGCCTCACCCTCGGTGGAGGCTCTGGCCCCGGGCGTGTTCTCCCCCCCGCCTCCACCTTAGCCCTACCTCTCTGGCCCGGACTGGACCACTGTGGAGCGGCATGCCCAGGCTCTGGAGCGGAGCCGTCGCCCGGAACAGGATTGGGCACCGGTGGACCGGACCCGGGCCGTGCCGGACTGGGAACACGCACCACTGGTTTGGTGCGGGCAGCAGGGACGGGCCGGACAGGACTGGGGACACGCACCACTGACTTGGTGCGGGGAGCAGGGACGGGCCGGACAGGACTGGGGACACGCACCACTAACCTGGTGCGGGGAGCAGGAACGGGCCGGACAGGACTGGGAACACGCACCTCTGACTTGGTGCGGGGAGCAGGAACGGGCCGGACAGGACTGGGGACACGCACCACTAACCTGGTGCGGGGAGCAGGAACGGGCCGGACAGGACTGGGGACACGCACCACTAACCTGGTGCGGGGAGCAGGAACGGGCCGGACAGGACTGGGGACACGCACCACTGACTTGGTGCGGGGAGCAGGGACGGGCCGGACAGGACTGGGGACACGCACCACTGACTTGGTGCGGGGAGCAGGGACGGGCCGGACAGGACTGGGGACACGCACCACTGACTTGGTGCGGGGAGCAGGGACGGGCCGGACAGGACTGGGGACACGCACCACTAACCTGGTGCGGGGAGCAGGAACGGGCCGGACAGGACTGGGGACACGCACCACTAACCTGGTGCGGGGAGCAGGGACGGGCCAGACAGGACTGTGAACACGTACTGGTGCCCTGAAGCGTGGAGCCGGTTTAGCCACTCGTCCTGGCTGGATGCCCATCCTAGCACGGCATGTGCTGGGCATGTCCACCGGACGTACCGGGCTGTGCGGGCGCACTGGCGACACACCGCGCAACTCCGCTTCCCGTGGCCTGGAGCGGGGAGCAGGGACGGGCCGGACAGGACTGTGGACACGCACCGTGGGTTTGGTGCGGGGAGCAGGGACGGGCCAGACAGGACTGTGAACAGTATAGGTGACCTGTAGCGTGGAGCTGGTTTAGCCACTCGTCCCGGCTGGATTCCCATCTTAGCACGGCATGTGCTGGGTCTGTCCACCGGACGCACTGGGCTGTGCGGGCGCACTGGCGACACAGCGCGCAACTCCGCATACCAGGGCTCCTCCTCCAGATCTTCCCTCTGCAGGTCCTCAATCAACTGCCTCATCCTCGTCTCTTCCTCCGCCGTCATCCCCCACGAGAGCAGTGGTCTGGGCTCTTCCTCTGCCCTACCGGACCACCCCATTAGCCCCCCCCCAACATTTTCTTGGGGCTGTTTTCCGGGCCTCCTCGACCGCCGCCTGCGACTCCGTCTACCGGCTGGCTTTTCCTCCTCGACCTGGGAGTCCGTCCGCCAGGGTCCTTTCCCCGACATGATCTCCTCCCAGGTCCAGAACTCCTTTCCCTCGCGAGCCCATCTCTCGCGCTCCTTTTCCTCCCGCTGCTTGGTCCTGGTTCGGTGGGGAATTCTGTCACGTTCGTCGTTATAGAGGGACCAAGGCGCAGCGGAGGTTTGGTTCATCATCATTTTTATTAGAACGGTGAACCAGCAAAACAATAAACGATACCATGAACGAACAGCTTCACAGGCTACGAATAGCAATGCAAATACAATTCCCCACGAACAGCGTGGGGGAAAATGAACTTAAATGAGATCCCAATCAGAGACAACTAGCGACAGCTGTCTCTGATTGGGAAGACAGAAACCAACATAGAAATACTCCCCAATAGAGCCAACACAAGGCTCCAATGCAAAACAGAAAACAAACACAGGAAAACCACCCAACATAAACCACCCTGACCCAAAACACCTGAGTTCACCCGGTCAGGGCGTGACAGCTACCCAGGTATTCACATGAAAGTGAATGCCTGAATGCATTGGTTCTTAATTGGACTAATGCATTGGCTGGACTTATCAGGGGTAATGCAGGAGTGATAACAGGCATCAGGTCTGTATGTGGTCAGCCTACTCCCTTCTGTACCATCTGAAGCATTGAAATAGCCAATTGCTGTCCAGATAGGAGCTTATTTGATTGGATTGATTGGGTGCTGATTGATTGCATGTATGTGCATTCTCCAGCCAACCTGTGACATTGGTTGATCAATTAAGTGCCAAGGAGGAAACAATGAGACAGAGGAACTGATCTTATAAATACTGTACCTGTGTACACAGTATAACAACATTGTAATGCCATTTATATTTGTAATTATTCTGCTTAGTATTTACATGGTAATGGAGTCAAACCTTTTACTCTTTTAGCCTTGTGTTTTTAAGTATGAATTTCATGAATAAGATTTAACAAGTAACTAAACATGGGCTTTTTGGGGATTTGATCAAGTCTGACAGCTGAGCTGATTCCTCTCCTTGGTCTTGTGGAAGAATGGTTGTTGCTTCCTGAATTTCTGACATTTACAAATAACATGTAAATAACCAATCTTGTATTTCTTTATTGTTGTTGTTTACAAATGAGTTATGCGAGGCTGCTGGGTGGCCGTGGAGGTGTGTTTATCTCAGTAGATCCTTTGTGAAGCAGTGTGTGGCTCTGCATTAATTAGTAGGTGTCTAATTAATGGCTGAAGACTGCAGTGCTTCTCTGGTTAATCACGGGTCAGCACTGTTACTCTCTCAGGGAGTTTGTGCTTTGGTGTGTGTATGCCCATGTGTCTTTTTTTGTTGGGCTTTAGCATTAGTTTGAGTGTGTGCCTAGCTATCAGTGTGTATATGCAACCTGCGGTGCGTGCATGCGTGTGTGTGTGTGTGTGCGTGTAATGGTTCAGTGCAGCTCTCTGACCCAGACGGGTATGTGTACTGGGCACTGGCTGCTGGCTGCTTGCTGGCTGATCCACACGCCTCAGTGAGCTGTGAAATCCCTTCGTACCATATCGATTTGTCTTCCATCTATATTGACAGAGATCAACAGAGCCACTGTAACCCCCCCCCCCCCCCCCCCCCGCTCTTCTGAATCCAGCTATGGAGGGAGCTATGGTAACTGCAGAAAACAAGGCACCCAGATCTCTGATTGGTCAGCCCTGATACCAGCTGGGTACCAGGGGATTTAAGGTCAAGGGTTAAATTGGGCCATGTCGCGCAGGGAAAACACATTTGAAAGCCGTTTTAATGGCCATTGTTAAAAGTGGAGTATCACACCTACATCTATGAGCGAACTGAGCAAGCTGCACCAGAGTTTTTAAAGGCAGCATGATTTAAGCTCCACGATTCACCATGAGCACATACTGTAGGGAAGACGGTGGGGAAATGTTACACTACATTATAGTGTTTAAACCAGAGTTTTTTTGTGACATTGAAGTCATCAATATATTGCTAACTTTTAGCAAGATAATGTTTAGAGTTTGATCTAGGTCATGATTAGCCTAATAGTGTAAATGCAGATAGGCAACCCTATGCTTCAGCCTATTTCTTTATCAACCCTATGCTTCAGCCTATTTCTATATCAACCCTATGCTTCACCTATGCTTCATCCTATTTCTTTATCAACCCTATGCTTCAGCCTATTTCTATATCAACCCTATGCTTCAGTCTATTTCTATATCAACCCTATGCTTCACCTATGCTTCATCCTATTTCTATATCAACCCTATGCTTCAGCCTATTTCTATATCAACCCTATGCTTCAGTCTATTTCTATATCAACCCTATGCTTCACCTATGCTTCATCCTATTTCTATATCAACCCTATGCTTCAGTCTATTTCTTTATCAACCCTATGCTTCAGTCTATTTCTATAGCAACCCTATGCTTCAGCCTATTTCTTTATCAACCCTATGCTTCAGCCTATTTCTTTGTCAACCCTATGCTTCAGCCTATTTCTTTATCAACCCTATGCTTCAGCCTATTTCTATAGCAACCCTATGCTTCAGCCTATTTCTATATCAACCCTATGCTTCAGTCTATTTCTATATCAACCCTATGCTTCAGTCTATTTCTATAGCAACCCTATGCTTCAGCCTATTTCTATATCAACCCTATGCTTCAGCCTATTTCTATATCAACCCTATGCTTCAGCCTATTTCTATATCAACCCTATGCTTCAGCCTATTTCTATATCAACCCTATGCTTCAGTCTATTTCTATAGCAACCCTATGCTTCAGCCTATTTCTATATCAACCCTATGCTTCAGCCTATTTCTATATCAACCCTATGCTTCAGCCTATTTCTATATCAACCCTATGCTTCAGCCTATTTCTATATCAACCCTATGCTTCAGCCTATTTCTTTATTGACAGTATGCTGCATCAGTTGGGCTACAGGTGATAATGCTTATTGCTAAATAGCACAACTTTCTGATCAAATGGACCAATATGTGACTTGGATTATTTCTGGATGGAGAAATGATATTTTAGATTGGTGTCAGCCTAATTTAATAGTCATTCATTTACCTTTTAAAAAGTCCGCAGAACCGACCATCTCACAGTTGTTCAGTATGACTTGGTACACTGCAGCTATAGGAAAGTCTCCATGTTTTCCTGTCAACACTGATTCAGCTGGTATGCCTGATGCATCTTCAACCCCACACTGTTTTTAATAATCCAATTTCTAATTGGTTTGAATTCAATATGGCTGATAAAAACGTTCAAGGGGATCTTGCGTAAACGTAAGGGAGAAAAACCCCTCCAGGCATCTTTGGTCTGGATTACAACCTGTTGCTGAGACCAGAGCCATGTTGGAGAGTTTGGCTTCATAACTCTTTATTGATTCATTCATCTGTTTGAACACATACATGGGCAAACATAATGTTAAAATAACAAATAATTGAACAAATAATTAAGATGTTTTAAAAGAATAATATTGATAGAAACTTACATAAAAGAATAACCCTTTTGAAATAGTCAAAATCCATGGAGAAAATGATTAGCAGAGAAGAAGATTACCAAATGGGAGAATAGAATATTGATGAATTAGAGGCTGCCATAACCGGCCCCATGGGGAGCAGCTAACAGAAAAGCTCTGCTTCATTAGATATGTCGGCATGACTACAGCTAACACTGTGTGTATGTGTGTGTGTGTGTGTGTGTGTGTGTGTGTGTGTGTGTGTGTGTGTGTGTGTGTGTGTGTGTGTGTGTGTGTGTGTGTGTGTGTGTGTGTGTGTGTGTGTGTCTCAGAGCTAGGCTCTGGCGTTGTCATGGGTTCTGATCCCCTCTCTCCTCCGCCTTCTCAGTGTCTCTGATACATACTGCATGTGTGAACTGAATACAATATGGATGGTTTATCTGTCAGCCAGGTATTATCATATATTATCATAATGACTACCTATAGAACTCCCTCGTACCCATAGGGCACTTTTACTGAGCCAGTAGTTTGAAAATATATCCACAAACTACGTTCGAGATTGTATATAGAAGTAGCAATGTACTAGTATCACTTACCTAGAGGCCAGAGAGACAGAATTACAGTGTGGTCCAGGTATGCACATGTAACACAGTGTGGTCCAGGTGTGCACAACCCATATGCACATGTAAGACCGGCCTAGTCATCATAACAGGTTTAGGATGACTAAAGAGCCCAGAGGGTAAAAAGTGTCTTGAACTTGATGCTCATTTACAATAACAAAAGAACAGCGTGAGATGATAATAATAATATGACAGAGATAATAATGATATGATGATACTGTCTGTATCTGAGGTGATTGGCAGGTGGCCACTGGCCATGCTAGTATTTATAACCATTATTGGCTTTTTATTTATTTATCCAGGAAGTCCCATTGAAGTCAGGCTAGTCTTTTACGAGGGAGACCTGAAATGATTGTATCAAAAGCACAATAGAACATCTACTCCTTCACTCATTTGCCAATGATCAGATTACTAGACATTCTGTTGCTCTTGCCTCACCCAACCCCTAATACAACGGGTCCCACTCTTCTTTCCCAGTATTTGGCCGATGGCCCTGTTCCACTAGGTGGTATGTCTGTTTTCACACGTTTGTCTTAGATGATCGTGTTCCTCCTCTCCAGCCATCTGAACACATTACATCATCACTTATAAAACACCAAATACGCTGCAGTTCAGAGGTCACCGAGTTCAGAGTTCACCGAGTTCTGAATGGCATGTGCAGGGGGACTTTGAGCTGGGGCTTTATCATGGACAGAGTGTGAGATAAACGTGTGAAAAAAGAGAGGGAGAAAGGAGAGAAAGGGAGAGGGACTTTACGAGAGCTTTAGTGTCACGTGCAGCCAGGCTCCAAGGACATTCCCTCAGCTGTCAGCACGTTGTGTAAATCCCTGGCCTTCCAGAAACAGAAACACAGACAGACAGACAGACAGACAGACAGACAGACAGACAGACAGACAGACAGACAGACAGACAGACAGACAGACAGACAGACAGACAGACAGACAGACAGACAGACAGACAGACAGGGTTATCATAAATAAAATAGAACCACATGTACAGTGCTTTGCAAAAGTATGCTTTTTTAAACAGATTTAAGTCAAAACTGTAACTTGGCCACGTAGTAACATTTACAGTCTTCTTAATAAGCAACTCCAGTGTAGATTTGGCTGTGTGTTGTAGGTTATTGTCTTGCTGAAAGGGGAATTCCTCTCCCAGTGTCTGGTGTAAATCAGACTGAACCAGGTTTTTCTTTAGGATTTTGCCTGTACTTAGCTCCATCCTGTTTATTTTTATCCTGAAATGTTTTGATGTTTTGTGTTGGATTTACCCCAAACATAAGGATTTGCATTCAGGCCAAAATGTGTATTCCTTTGCTGTGTTTTTTTGCAGTATTACTTTAGTGCCTTGTTGCATACTTACTTGGTATCTTTTTTTCTGTATATTTGTGTTTCACTGTCATTCAAGTAATTATCGTGGAGTCACTACAATGTTGTTAATCCATCCTCAGTTCTCCCATCACATCCATTGAATTCTGTAACTGTTTTAAAATCACAATGGCCTCATGGTAACATCCCTGATCAGTTTCATTCCTGCCCTGCAGCTCAGTTCAGAAGGACGGGGGTTTAATACATCATCCACAGCATAATGATTAATGACCATGATTAAAGAGATATTCAAAGTCTGATTTGTTATTCTTACCCATCTACCAATCACTGCCCTTCTTTATGAGGCTTTCGAAAAGCCCCCTGGTCTTTGTAGTTGAATCTGTGCTTGAAATTCAATACTTGACTGAGGGA
Organism: Salmo trutta; assembly: GCF_901001165.1. NCBI lineage: Eukaryota > Metazoa > Chordata > Actinopteri > Salmoniformes > Salmonidae > Salmo > Salmo trutta. The sequence goes on along the minus strand of NC_042995.1, from coordinate 3,694,656 downwards.
CCTTACAGATGTATGTATGGGGGACAAGATGTATGTATGGGGACAGAGGAAGGGTTAGCCATAAATCATGTCAACCCCTATTATTTCACACAGAGTCCATGTCATTTATTATGTGATATTTAAGCCAAATTTGACTCCTGGTCTGATTCAGGTGTGCCTAAACAAACGGGCTGAATACTTATGCAACAATTATATTTTAGTTGTCATTTTTTATTTATCTAAAAAATGAAAATAATATATTCTACTTTGACATTAGAGTATTTTTTGTAGATTGTTGACAAAAAAATGACAACTAAATCCATTTTAATCCCACTTTGTAACACAATAAAATGTGAAGAAATCCAAAGGGTCAGAATGCTTTTGCAAGGCAACTGTGGCATGTATTTTTTTTTATCTCTGAGCGAGACAGGGAGATCATCAATGTTTATTTTGAGATGTACAGTGCATTCAGAAAGTATTCAGACCCCTTGACCTTTTCCACATTTCGTTACGTTACAGCCTAATTCTAAAATGGATTCAATAGTCCCCCCCCCATCAGTCTACACACAATACCCCATAATGACAAAGCAAAACTGGTTATTATAAATTTTTGCTAATTTATTACAAATAAAAAACAGAAATATCACATTTACATAAGTATTCATACCCTTTACTCAGTACTAGTGACGCACCGATATGACATTTTTGGCTGATACCGATATCCGATATTTTCCTTGCCAAAAAAATACCCGATACCGATAACCGATATTTAACATTTTAGGGGACTTTTAAGCATTCTAGTACAGTTAAATAGTTAACACACACACGGACGCAGCGGTCTAAGGCACTGCATCTCAGTGCAAGAGGCATCACTACAGTCCCTGGTTCGAATCCAAGCTGTATCACATCCGGCCGTGATTGGGAGTCCCATAGGGCGGCGCACAATTGGCCCAGCGGCGTCCAGGTTTGGCCGGGGTAGGCCGTCATAAGAATTTGTTCTTAACTGACTTGCCTAGTTAAATAAAGGTTACACACACACACCACACTGGCCAAAAAGTTATTTTGTTGACATTTACGTATGTCTCCATTACCAGTAAAACCTATTTCTTTCACTTACTTGCTGTGCTGTTTCGTTGTTCATTTGTTCAGTCATTTCATTCTCAACCAGGATTTCTATGGAACACGGTTTGGGTCTTTGCGTGTCAATAACACTATTTGATGTGTCAAATAACACTATTTGACGTGTCAAATAAGCTTGTTGACCAATCAGGACCTGAATATGACTGCACATCACGTAATAATTTAACGTGTTCATTAATTTCTTACGTAGTTATTATACATTGATTACACTATCAATCATATTTCATATTTCACAACGATTCATCGATACGTGTGCTATGATGCTGGTAAAGTTGTCTCGCGCACCTACAGATCTGGTCATAAAAAAAAGCTAGCTACTCATGGATGCAAACAATGTTCTTCCCCAAAAACATAGCAAAATGACGTCATCTGTTTCAGTAGCTATAGTTAGCTATATAGCTAGGTGTCATCATCTAAAATAACCCTCATTTATAAGACAGTTCTTATTTGATTAATAGTGGACAAACCCATCTATGTGAAGCTAGCCACAATAAGGATTAGCCACAATAGTGGACTTTGCGGTTAGCCTTGAAAATAAAAGTATGTCATTGACAGTGATGCAAATGAATACAAATAGTAGAATTATGCCATTATTGAATAGATCATGCTAAACGAGGTTGGAATGTTGTTATATAAAATCAACAAAAGACAATAATTTGTTAATTCTGTTGAAATCACACTGGATGTATTATACTTTAGAATTGCATTGGGGGCATACTTATTTCACTGTACGGCTTTACCTATGGATTGTGGATCAATGACATGGGGTATCAGTCTACTCAGTGACACACAGAACATTAGCTCTTATTGCAGGACTCTGAAACAACTGTGAATTGAGCCACATTTATTGTCAACCTATGTGTATTAAACACTATTCCTGAGGAAAAACAAAACTGCGTGAATGTTTTGGAGTCTGATAACTCTGAGGAGGACGTTGGGAAAAAATATATTGGGTATTGAGTAGACTGATACCCCATTTCATTGATCCCCAATCCTTAGGTAAAGCTGTACAGTGCAATATGTATGTCAATACACACAATAGGCTGACTGGGTAGGTGATTTCACACAGTCACAGTCCTGTGATAAGAGCTACAATGCTAATATTTGCGTAAACTCTTAGACTGATACCCCATTTCATTTTCACATTCCAACCTTGTTTAACATTATCTAGTCTAAATATGGCATGATTCCACCAATTGTAACCATCTACATCACTTTCGAAGAGGTACTTTTATTTATTTATTTTGCAGGCAAACTGCAAATTCCACTGTTTCAATCCATATTGTGGTTAGCTTCACAACACATAATTCGCCAGATGAAGCTAACTGGCTGCTTATAACGTTAGCTTTGAGCAACAGGGTTAAGTAGCTGGCTAGCTATTTATTTTATGAACTGAAGTTCAATTTCAATAGGCGAACAACAAGTGGCTACCTAGCTAATACTTACTCACAAGGATTCCTAAATCATTGATAAGAATAATGAAAATGACTGCAGTTTCTACTGGTCATTGGTTTCAGACTGGTTTTATTGGTGCTTGCTAGGTACCAAGCTAACGCTAGCTAGCTACCCCAGAATTTGCGGTCGAACAAATAATGCTTTATTACCAACGCAGTATTGTAAACACATTGTTCGTGGCCAGTGTTTGCTAGTTTACAGACTTTTTTGTACAGTTTTGACAGCACTACTGATAGTAGTGGTGGCGCTTGGCTTGCACGTGCAAATTCAGAACACACAACATTCTATAATAGAACTGTGTTATTTGACGTGTTTAATTTAAAGCTTATTTAATGTGTCAAATAGTGTTATTTGATGTGTATCTTTTTTGACACGCAAAGACCCAAACGGCATTCCATAGTATGTGGTGAAGCTAATAGCAGTGACGCTATTACTGTGTAACTCCGGTATGGCAACATCTGAAAAATAGAGCACTTGGTAGTGTGTACCGGCGATCGACCATTCGGCGAAAGCCAACATCACCCACGACAGAGAACGGTTGATTGTCAAGGGCAATGAATTCCATAATCTTGCCGTTAATGGATTTCACCTTTGAATTGTCTCGCTGAAATTTTCTTACTCTTTCAAATGACTGCTCGACTTGTTGACTGCTCGATCCACACAGCAGACATTGTGGGCTAGGTTAGGAATGCTGTGTTGCGTGTGTAGTGCGTGTGTAGTGTGGGGTCATTACGTCATGTACCTACGTTATATAGGTATGCACGTCAGCTTTGACATCGGTTTTGCACATTGCCGTTAAACTAGACATCGGGCCGATACTGATGTTGGCATTTTTAGGTAATATTGGTTGATTCCAATATGTTCACTGATATGTTCACCGATGTATCGTGCATCCCTACTCTGTACTTTGTTGAAGCACCTTTGGCAGCGATTACAGCCTCGAGTCTTCTTGGGTATGATGCTACAAGCTTGACACACCTGTATTTGGGGAGTTTCTCCCATTCTTCTCTGCAGATCCTCTCAAGCTCTGTCAGGTTGGATGGGGAGCGCCGCTGCACAGATATTTTCAGGTCTCTCCAGAGATGTTCAATTGGGTTCAAGTCCGGGCTCTGGCTGGACCACTCAAGGACATTTAGAGACTTGAAGCCACTCCTGCGTTGTCTTGGCTGTGTGCTTAGGGTCGTAGTCCTGTTGGAAGGTCCTGAGTGCTCTAGAGCAGGTTTTCATCAAGGATCTCTCTGTACTTTGCTCCATTCATCTTTCCCTCAATCCTGACTAGTCTCCCAGTCCCTGCCGCTGAAAAACATCCCCACAGTTTGATGCTGCCACCCCCATGCTTCACCGTAGGGATGGTGCCAGGTTTCCTCCAGACACTTGGCATTCAGGCCACAGAGTTCAATCTTGGTTTCATCAGACCAGAGAATCTTGTTTCTCATGGTCTGAGAGTACCTTAGGTGCCTTTTGGCAAACTCCTAGCGGGCTGTCATGTGCCTTTTACTGAGGAGTGGCTTCCGTCTGGCCACTCTACCATAAAGGTCTGATTGGTGGAGTGCTTCAGAAATGGTTCTCCTTCTGGAAGGTTCTCCCATCTCCAAAGAGGAACTCTGGAGCTCTGTCAGAGTGACCATCGGATTCTTGATCACCTCCCCGATTGCTCAGTTTGGCCGGGCGGCCAGCTCTAGGAAATGTCTTGGTGGTTCCATACTTTTTCCATTTAAGAATGATGGAGGCCAGTCTGTTCTTTGGGATATTCAATGCTGCAGACATTTTTTGGTACCCTTCCCCAGATCTGTGCCTTGACACAATCCCGTCTCGGAACTCTACGAACAATTCCTTAGACATAATGGCTTAGTTTTTGCTCTGACATGCACTGTCAACTGTGGGACCTTATATAGACAGGTGTTTGCCTTTCCAAATCATGTCCAATCAATGGGATTTACCACATGTGGACTCTAATCAAGTTGTAGAAACATCTCACGAATTATTAATGGAAACAGGATGCACCTGAGCTCAATTTTGAGTCTCATATCAAAGGGTCTGAATACTTATGTAAATAAGGTATTTCTGTTTTATATGTTTAATACATTTGCAAACATTTCTAAAAACCTGTTTTCGCTTTGTCATTAGGGGGTATTGTGTGTAGATTGATGAGGAAAATGTTTTATTTAATCCACTTTAGAATAAGGCTGTAACGTCACACAATGTTGAAAAAGGGAAGGGGTCTGAATACTTTCCGAATGCACCGTATATTGATGTATATAGTTGATACTTTTCACCAAAAATGTCCTTGCAGCAAAATACACATTCAAAACAGTAGACATTTGCAGGCTATAATTTTGTAGCGTGTATGTCAGAACCCAGAGCCAAATCTCAAGTAAACGCTGGCCAGCTATGTTAACAGCCTGTCACGAGAGACGAGCCTGTCACGAGAGACGAGCCTGTCACGAGAGACTGTGTCTGTGTTTGTGCGTGCATCTTTATTTTGGATTAGAGGTTAAATGAGTGCAAGACGTTGAGCAGCTTTCCGTGTCAGATGCTGTCCCAGTAACCCTCATGCTTAATAGAATTAGCACTAGTGGATTGCCTGAGGCTATGTATTAACCCCCCCTCGTACTGTACAAAGTGACCAATCAAAGCACACGATACTTACTGCTGATTCACAATGCTTTATCGTCATGATACAGAATATAACTAGCTTACTGACTCTGGAATAGCAGCAGTTTAGTAACGTCAGCTGCTCCAGCTCTTGGTACTTGTTCCTTGGATTTGATTGGTGATAAATAACTTACTTACTGGGGAGGAAAATCAATGTGCTGGTGAGCTTGAATGTGTAATAACTCTAAGATCTTTGAGGCTTGTTATAAGGGGCTCTTTGGCTAGTCTATGATGTGATAAATTATTACATTCTAATATAATTCACTAATTCAGAATCTTGGAGAAAAATAAAGGGAATAATGACCATTACTTAGTAAATAAATACATTTAGAAAAATGTATTGTGGGACTTCATTTTTCTTCTCATCGAGGCACTCTTGTTTTTCTTCAAGATTACCTTGATATGAAAAATAAGCCCCATGATAATTATTTCTAAATGTTTTGTTTACTTAGTGGTGGACATTATCCCTTTTGTTTTTCTCCAAGATCCTTATTGAATTATTGGATTATATTGGAATTGAATAATTTATCTAGAGGGAACTCTATAAAAAAACTATGCCTAACACAATACATAACACAGGACGCATTCCAGATGGGCATTTAACCATCTCACTCCTCAGCTTGAATTGTCTCCACCCGGGCTACCTAATAGTTTATCGGTGGCGTAAATGTCTCAGACGTCATCAAGGGGGCAGTCACATGTTTGTGAGATAAAGGTCCTGAGTCCCAGTCTAGATGTGAGCTGGTTAGGGATGAAGAGGTCCGTTAAACAAGCCCAGTGACCTCCTTCACATTATGCACAACATTATGCACAATGACAGTAGTAGCAAAACAGCATTACAGGCAAACTCTATAACACATTCACAGATAGTAAGACAACTACAAAGGTCCCCAGGCATTATGAGAACCTTTCTACTAAAAACAATCGTCATAGTAATGACAGGTCTGTGATCTCACCAACCTCAAGGACCATCATTATAGTAATGACAGGTCTGTGATTTCTCCAACCTCAAGGACCATCATTATAGTAATGACAGGTCTGTGATTTCTCCAACCTCAAGGACCATCATTATAGTAATGACAGGTCTGTGACCTCTCCAACCTCAAGGACCATCATTATAGTAATGACAGGTCTGTTATTTCTCCAACCTCAAGGACCATCATTATAGTAATGACAGGCCTGTGACCTCTCCAACCTCAAGGACCATCATTATAGTAATGACAGGTCTGTGACCTCTCCAACCTCAAGGACCATCATTATAGTAGTGACAGGTCTGTTATTTCTCCAACCTCAAGGACCATCATTATAGTAATGACAGGTCTGTGATTTCTCCAACCTCAAGGACCATCATTATAGTAATGACAGGTCTGTGACCTCTCCAACCTCAAGGACCATCATTATAGTAATGACAGGTCTGTGACCTCTCCAACCTCAAGGACCATCATTATAGTAATGACAGGTCTGTGACCTCACCAACCTCAAGGACCATCATTATAGTAATGACAGGTCTGTGACCCCTCCAACCTCAAGGACCATCATTATAGTAATGACAGGCCTGTGATTTCTCCAACCTCAAGGACCATCATTATAGTAATGACAGGTCTGTGACCTCTCCAACCTCAAGGACCATCATTATAGTAATGACAGGTCTGTGACCGCTCCAACCTCAAGGACCATCATTATAATAATGACAGGTCTGTGACCTCTCCAACCTCAAGGACCATCATTATAGTAATGACAGGTCTGTGACCTCTCCAACCTCAAGGACCATCATTATAGTAATGACAGGTCTGTGACCGCTCCAACCTCAAGGACCATCATTATAGTAATGACAGGTCTGTGACCGCTCCAACCTCAAGGACCATCATTATAGTAATGACAGGTCTGTGACCTCTCCAACCTCAAGGACCATCATTATAGTAATGACAGGTCTGTGTTCTCTCCAACCTCAAGGACCATCATTATAGTAATGACAGGTCTGTGACCGCTCCAACCTCAAGGACCATCATTATAGTAATGACAGGTCTGTGTTCTCTCCAACCTCAAGGACCATCATTATAGTAATGACAGGTCTGTGACCTCTCCAAACTCAAGGACCATCATTATAGTAATGACAGGTCTGTGACCTCTCCAACCTCAAGGACCATCATTATAGTAATGACAGGTCTGTTATTTCTCCAACCTCAAGGACCATCATTATAGTAATGACAGGTCTGTGACCTCTCCAACCTCAAGGACCATCATTATAGTAATGACAGGTCTGTGACCTCTCCAAACTCAAGGACCATCACTATAGTAATGACAGGTCTGTGATCTCACCAACCTCAAGGACCATCATTATAGTAATGACAGGTCTGTTATTTCTCCAACCTCAAGGACCATCATTATAGTAATGATAGGTCTGTGACCTCTCCAACCTCAAGGACCATCATTATAGTAATGACAGGTCTGTAACCTCTCCAACCTCAAGGACCATCATTATAGTAATGACAGGTCTCTGATCTCTCCAACCTCAAGGACCATCATTATAGTAATGACAGGTCTGTGACCTCTCCAACCTCAAGGACCATCATTATAGTAATGACAGGTCTGTGTTCTCTCCAACCTCAAGGACCATCATTATAGTAATGACAGGTCTGTGACCTCTCCAACCTCAAGGACCATCATTACAGTAATGACAGGTCTGTGATTTCTCCAACCTCAAGGACCATCATTATAGTAATGACAGGTCTGTGATTTTAGAATATTGTCCCTATATCCCATATTGTCCCTATATTCCATATTGTCCCTATATCCCATATTGTCCTATATCCCATATTGTCCATATATCCCATATTGTCCCTATATTCCATATTGTCCTATATCCCATATTGTCCCTATATTCCATATTGTCCCTATATCCCATATTGTCCTATATCCAATATTGTCCATATATCCCATATTGTCCCTATATTCCATATTGTCCCTATATCCCATATTGTCCTATATCCCATATTGTCCATATATCCCATATTGTCCCTATATTCCATATTGCCCTATATCCCATATTGTCCCTATATTCCATATTGTCCATATATCCCATATTGTCCCTATATCCCATATTGTCCCCATATTGTCCCCATATTGTCCTATATCCCATATTGTCCCTATATCCCATATTGTCCCTATATCCCATATTGTCCTATCTCCCATATTGTCCCTATATCCCATATTGTCCCTATACCCCATATTGTCCCTATATCCCATATTGTCCTATATCCCATATTGTCCCTATATCCCATATTGTCCCTATATCCCATATCGTCCTATCTCCCATATTGTCCCTATATTCCATATTGTCCCTATATTCCATATTGTCCCTATATCCCATATTGTCCCTATATCCCATATTGTCCTACCATATTGTCCCTATATCCCATATTGTCCCTATATTCCATATTGTCCCTATATCCCATATTGTCCTACCATATTGTCCCTATATCCCATATTGTCCCTATATCCCATATTGTCCCTATATCCCATATTGTCCCTATATCCCATATTGTCCTACCATATTGTCCCTATATCCCATATTGTCCCTATATTCCATATTGTCCTATATCCCATATTGTCCCTATATCCCATATTGTCCCTATATCCCATATTGTCCCTATATTCCATATTGTCCCTATATCCCATATTGTCCCTATATCCCATATTGTCCTACCATATTGTCCCTATATCCCATATTGTCCCTATATTCCATATTGTCCTATATCCCATATTGTCCCTATATCCCATATTGTCCCTATATCCCATATTGTCCTACCATATTGTCCCTATATCCCATATTGTCCCTATATCCCATATTGTCCTACCATATTGTCCCTATATCCCATATTGTCCTACCATATTGTCCCTATATCCCATATTGTCCCTATTTCCCATATTGTCCCTATATCCCATATTGTCCCTATATTCCATATTGTCCTATATCCCATATTGTCCCTATATCCCATATTGTCCCTATATCCCATATTGTCCTACCATATTGTCCTACCATATTGTCCCTATATCCCATATTGTCCCTATATTCCATATTGTCCTATATCCCATATTGTCCCTATATCCCATATTGTCCCTATATCCCATATTGTCCTACCATATTGTCCCTATATCCCATATTGTCCCTATATCCCATATTGTCCTACCATATTGTCCCTATATCCCATATTGTCCCTATATCCCATATTGTCCCTATATCCCATATTGTCCCTATATCCCATATCGTCCTATCTCCCATATTGTCCCTATATTCCATATTGTCCCTATATTCCATATTGTCCCTATATCCCATATTGTCCCTATATCCCATATTGTCCTACCATATTGTCCCTATATCCCATATTGTCCCTATATTCCATATTGTCCCTATATCCCATATTGTCCTACCATATTGTCCCTATATCCCATATTGTCCCTATATCCCATATTGTCCCTATATCCCATATTGTCCCTATATCCCATATTGTCCTTATATCCCATATTGTCCCTATATCCCATATTGTCCCTATATCCCATATTGTTCTTCCATATTGTCCCTATATCCCATATTGTCCCTATATTCCATATTGTCCTATATCCCATATTGTCCCTATATCCCATATTGTCCCTATATCCCATATTGTCCCTATATTCCATATTGTCCCTATATCCCATATTGTCCCTATATCCCATATTGTCCTACCATATTGTCCCTATATCCCATATTGTCCCTATATTCCATATTGTCCTATATCCCATATTGTCCCTATATCCCATATTGTCCCTATATCCCATATTGTCCCTATATTCCATATTGTCCTATATCCCATATTGTCCCTATATCCCATATTGTCCCTATATCCATATTGTCCTACCATATTGTCCCTATATCCCATATTGTCCCTATATCCCATATTGTCCTACCATATTGTCCCTATATCCCATATTGTCCTACCATATTGTCCCTATATCCCATATTGTCCCTATTTCCCATATTGTCCCTATATCCCATATTGTCCCTATATTCCATATTGTCCTATATCCCATATTGTCCCTATATCCCATATTGTCCCTATATCCCATATTGTCCTACCATATTGTCCTACCATATTGTCCCTATATCCCATATTGTCCCTATATTCCATATTGTCCTATATCCCATATTGTCCCTATATCCCATATTGTCCCTATATCCCATATTGTCCTACCATATTGTCCCTATATCCCATATTGTCCCTATATCCCATATTGTCCTACCATATTGTCCCTATATCCCATATTGTCCTACCATATTGTCCCTATATCCCATATTGTCCCTATATCCCATATTGTCCCTATATCCCATATTGTCCCTATATCCCATATTGTCCCTATATCCCATATCGTCCTATCTCCCATATTGTCCCTATATTCCATATTGTCCCTATATTCCATATTGTCCCTATATCCCATATTGTCCCTATATCCCATATTGTCCTACCATATTGTCCCTATATCCCATATTGTCCCTATATTCCATATTGTCCCTATATCCCATATTGTCCTACCATATTGTCCCTATATCCCATATTGTCCCTATATCCCATATTGTCCCTATATCCCATATTGTCCTACCATATTGTCCCTATATCCCATATTGTCCCTATATCCCATATTGTCCCTATATCCCATATTGTCCCTATATCCCATATTGTCCCTATATCCCATATTGTCCTACCATATTGTCCCTATATCCCATATTGTCCCTATATTCCATATTGTCCTATATCCCATATTGTCCCTATATCCCATATTGTCCCTATATCCCATATTGTCCCTATATTCCATATTGTCCCTATATCCCATATTTTCCCTATATCCCATATTGTCCTACCATATTGTCCCTATATCCCATATTGTCCCTATATTCCATATTGTCCTATATCCCATATTGTCCCTATATCCCATATTGTCCCTATATCCCATATTGTCCTACCATATTGTCCCTATATCCCATATTGTCCCTATATCCCATATTGTCCTACCATATTGTCCCTATATCCCATATTGTCCTACCATATTGTCCCTATATCCCATATTGTCCCTATATCCCATATTGTCCCTATATCCCATATTGTCCCTATATTCCATATTGTCCTATATCCCATATTGTCCCTATATCCCATATTGTCCCTATATCCCATATTGTCCCTATATTCCATATTGTCCTATATCCCATATTGTCCCTATATCCCATATTGTCCCTATATCCCATATTGTCCTACCATATTGTCCCTATATCCCATATTGTCCCTATATCCCATATTGTCCTACCATATTGTCCCTATATCCCATATTGTCCCTATATCCCATATTGTCCCTATATTCCATATTGTCCCTATATCCCATATTGTCCCTATATCCCATATTGTCCCCATATCCAATATTGTCCCTATATCCCATATTGTCCCTATATCCCATATTGTCCCTATATCCAATATTGTCCCTATATCCCATATTGTCCCTATATCCCATATTGTCCCTATATTCCATATTGTCCCTATATCCCGTATTGTCCCTATATCCCATATTGTCCCTATATCCCATATTGTCCCTATATCCCATATTGTCCCTATATCCCATATTGTCCCTATATTCCATATTGTCCCTATATCCCATATTGTGCCTATATCCCATATTGTCCCTATATCCCATATTGTCCCTATATCCCATATTGTCCTACCATATTGTCCCTATATCCCATATTGTCCTACCATATTGTCCTATATCCCATATTGTCCCTATATCCCATATTGTCCCTATATCCCATATTGTCCCTATATTCCATATTGTCCCTATATCCCATATTTTCCCTATATCCCATATTGTCCTACCATATTGTCCCTATATCCCATATTGTCCCTATATTCCATATTGTCCTATATCCCATATTGTCCCTATATCCCATATTGTCCCTATATCCCATATTGTCCTACCATATTGTCCCTATATCCCATATTGTCCCTATATCCCATATTGTCCTACCATATTGTCCCTATATCCCATATTGTCCTACCATATTGTCCCTATATCCCATATTGTCCCTATATCCCATATTGTCCCTATATCCCATATTGTCCCTATATTCCATATTGTCCTATATCCCATATTGTCCCTATATCCCATATTGTCCCTATATCCCATATTGTCCCTATATTCCATATTGTCCTATATCCCATATTGTCCCTATATCCCATATTGTCCCTATATCCCATATTGTCCTACCATATTGTCCCTATATCCCATATTGTCCCTATATCCCATATTGTCCTACCATATTGTCCCTATATCCCATATTGTCCCTATATCCCATATTGTCCCTATATCCCATATTGTCCCTATATTCCATATTGTCCCTATATCCCATATTGTCCCTATATCCCATATTGTCCCCATATCCAATATTGTCCCTATATCCCATATTGTCCCTATATCCCATATTGTCCCTATATCCAATATTGTCCCTATATCCCATATTGTCCCTATATCCCATATTGTCCCTATATTCCATATTGTCCCTATATCCCGTATTGTCCCTATATCCCATATTGTCCCTATATCCCATATTGTCCCTATATCCCATATTGTCCCTATATCCCATATTGTCCCTATATTCCATATTGTCCCTATATCCCATATTGTGCCTATATCCCATATTGTCCCTATATCCCATATTGTCCCTATATCCCATATTGTCCTACCATATTGTCCCTATATCCCATATTGTCCTACCATATTGTCCCTATATCCCATATTGTCCCTATATCCCATATTGTCCCTATATCCCATATTGTCCCTATATTCCATATTGTCCTATATCCCATATTGTCCCTATATCCCATATTGTCCCTATATCCCATATTGTCCTACCATATTGTCCTACCATATTGTCCCTATATCCCATATTGTCCCTATATTCCATATTGTCCTATATCCCATATTGTCCCTATATCCCATATTGTCCCTATATCCCATATTGTCCTACCATATTGTCCCTATATCCCATATTGTCCCTATATCCCATATTGTCCTACCATATTGTCCCTATATCCCATATTGTCCCTATATCCCATATTGTCCCTATATCCCATATTGTCCCTATATTCCATATTGTCCCTATATCCCATATTTTCCCTATATCCCATATTGTCCCCATATCCAATATTGTCCCTATATCCCATATTGTCCCTATATCCCATATTGTCCCTATATCCAATATTGTCCCTATATCCCATATTGTCCCTATATCCCATATTGTCCCTATATTCCATATTGTCCCTATATCCCGTATTGTCCCTATATCCCATATTGTCCCTATATCCCATATTGTCCCTATATCCCATATTGTCCCTATATTCCATATTGTCCCTATATCCCATATTGTGCCTATATCCCATATTGTCCCTATATCCCATATTGTCCCTATATCCCATATTGTCCCTATATCCCATATTGTCCCTATATTCCATATTGTCCCTATATCCCATATTGTCCTATATCCCATATTGTCCCTATATTCTATATTCCCAGCTAGCCTACAGCTTTATTATTATATTCCCTGGATCTGAAAGTCCTCACTAATCTCAGATAAAATATGTTGGTTTGTGATGCAAGTGAGAGAAAGTAGAACAGGGGATTAGTTGTTTCCAAGTCCATGGAAAATCATCTGTTGCTTTGATTTAATCTCCAGGTGTAATTGTGTGACCCTGCAATCACCTTTTGTCCAGATCAGATCAGCCATGTGCCAAAACCTCTAAAAGAGAACACGTTGGCTCCCTGTTGTTGCTGCACAAGAGAGAGTTACATTTGTAACCATGGAGAGCCTTCTCTTGGTACAAAGGCGACCCCTTCTCATTTTTTTTGTTGCTGCTGGACATGAAAAAAAACCAAGATGTTCCATCAAAGTGGAGCAGCTTTACAGTCCAGCAACTCTTCTGGTGAAAGAGAGGCAAATAATACTCTGTGGGCAATATCAACTCCTTCTGTCTTATTCAGAGAGGCTGAATGACATGATGAATAAGGCTAAGTCTGTTTACCAGTGAGTTTTAAAGTGCAGTGGCAATGGCCAATCATTCTCTATGAGGCGTCTTTCATTACTGTCCTCAACTGCCGTTTGTAGAGTTAACTGGGGACGAGAAGTTAAGATAGAATTGACTCCAACCCAGGGGGCCGAACATACACTGTGTACTAAGCATCCTATGTGATGGCACAGCAAAATGTCAATGTCAGATGCACATATGTACTGTATTGGCTTGGACACTGGGTCATGGCCCTATGCCTTAGGATCTGTATTTGGGTCACAGTACTGCACCACTAGACTGTCTACCTGGGTTCTAAAAAGATATTAAAGGTTTCTGAGTAGGAGGCTATTTTGAGGAGGTCTTCAGGTGATGTTGTGAGGGCCATTGAAAGAGTTTTAGTAGGTCAAAATGTCATCAGAGATTTGTCTGAGGACAAAGAGCTCTAATGGAATGTTGGCCGTGTTCCAGTGCTCCCTGAGGTGAGTTCAACAAGTGTTCTATTTGCAGCAAACATGTTACTTAGTTACAATGTCAGTTGAACATTCCAAAATGTCACGGTTAAACGTCAAACCGAACATTTTTGTAAGGATAACTGTCGCAGTTTAGCAACAATAATCAAACTGCAAATGACTTTTCTATTCCCACTACATGTAATAGCCACATTAATGGCCACATGATCATTCCTAGTGACAGTTTTAGGGGGACCCTTCTGAATGCTGGATTAGCTTTTCCTCGAGGGCCGTTGTGGCTGCTGGTTGCAGCTGGACCGCTAGCCTACATCAGTGACTGATTTTGAGCGGATGAAATAAAACTAATTTCATAAGTTGAAGAATGACAAACAAAAGGTGTAATGTGTCTGCACGCAAAAACATCTCTCATAAATCTTACTTCATTTTCTTTTCTTTTCATTATTATTTTCACTGCATCTGGGATAGCGTACACAGACGTTCCGGCTCTGCAGCCTTCTTCAGTGTGTACATACAATTTTATTTGAATTGAGAACCACATTTGCAGGGAACACAAGGTGCTTAGGTGCTGCTAATCAGGGTTGCCACTCATCTTCCAATCAGGGATGTGGCTTTTCTGGCCTACCTGTATACACATTACAGTCAGAAAGAAATACAGAATTAAGGGGATGGGAGTGAGCACGAAGGGCAATTGAGGACATCAGGCGTGAACCATTCAGTTGAAGAATGCTCATGTTTCTTACTGTGGAAATCTCTGGCAGACATGAAAGCAGGCTAGCAGATATGATGATGATGCTCGATGGCTGGAGACTGAAACAGTTGCAGTAGCCTAAGCAACTATTGGAAAGGTTACCCAATCTCAGAAAAGTTCACCCAGACTCTCTAGGAAATTGTGGAACTTCCCTACCGCAAATAATTTGAATAAACAATTATACAAAATAATTAGGTGAGTGCTTTTATTTGTCCTCTTTCACACATGTAAAAGTGTGTATTATACATGTACACTGAGTGTACAAAACATTAGGAACACCATGACAGACTGACCAGGAGAATCCAGGTGAAATCTATGATCCCTTATTGATGTCAGTTTTTAAATCCACTTCAATCAGTGTAGATGAAGGGGAGGATTTTTAAGCCTTAAGACAATTGAGACATGGATTGTGCATGTGCCATTCAGAGGGGAATGGACAAGACAAAACATATAAGTGCCTTTTGAATGGGGTATGGTAGTAGGTGCCAGGTGCACCGATTTAAGTGTGTCAAGAACTGCCACGCTGCTGGGTTTTTAACACTGAACAGTTTCCCGTTTGTATCAAGAATGGTCCACCACACAAAGGACATCCAGCCAATCTGACACAACAGTGGGAAGGATTAGAGTCAAAGCATCCCTGTGGAACGCTTTCGACACATTGTAGTGTCCATGCCCTGACGAATTGAGGCTTTTCTGAGTGCAAAAGGGGGTGCAACTCAATATTAGGAAGGTGTTCCTAATGTTTTGTACCCTCAGTGTATAGCACAGGGTCAAGGAGCTAGTTCTGTTCCTGTGACAGTTGTCTGGGATGCTGTTCTGCCGTCTCAGACATTAAGTCCCTACATAGTTCATCATTTTAACCTACTTCACCATGCAAACCTCATGTGAGTGCCTCCCACCAGACCACAGTCAAGTGGAGTTAGTCATATATACAGTAACAGTACAGTACACTGGTGTCTGGTAGAGCTATGCTTTTTGAATGAAATCCAACTGTTCCAAGGTTCAACTCAACCGACCGTTGGCTTTGTGGCCAGTGAGTGGGCATATTTATAAATCAGTCATAACACACAGTAATATTCAGACACAGGATTTTTTTTACAGTGTAACTGTTGTCTTTACTAATTGGTCTGTTGAGTCAGGTGGTCAGTTGATCAGTTGACCAAAAAGACATGGAGAGCCCATAGCACTCGGCAGAGGGGAGGGCATGAACAGGGTCATTTGAAAAGGATTGGTTGAACACTAGCTGTAGGTCACTGTCACTCATAAGGTGTTACAGGGTGACCAGATACTCCTGCTTGGGACAGAATAAGAGAGGGAGAGAGAGACCGTATTTCCCTCAGATTACACAGACCTACAAAGAATTTGAAAACAATTACAATTTTGATAAACTCCCGTATCTATTGGGTGAAATACCACAGTGTGCCATCACAGCAGCAAGATGTGTGACCTGTTGCCACAAGAAAAGGGCAACTATCAAGGCACAAGGCGAGACCCAAATAAAGACACAGGAGGCAGATGGTTGGAGTCTTACAATGTTTATTAATCCAAAGGAGTAGGCAAGAGAATGGTCGTGGACAGGCAAAAGGTCAAAACCAGATCAGAGTCCAGGAGGTACAGAGTGGCAGACAGGCTCGTGGTCAAGGCAGGCAGAATGGTCAGGCAGGCGGGTACAAAGTCCAGAAACAGGCAAGGGTCAAAACTGTGAGGACTAGAAAAAGGAGAATAGCAAAAAGCAAGAGAACGGGAAAAACGCTGGTTGACGTGGAAACATACAAGACGAACTGGCACAGAGAGACAGGAAACACAGGGATAAATACACTGGGGAAAACAAGCGACACCTGTCAATCACAAGAACAGGTGAAACAGATCCGGGCGTGATAGCAACCAGTGAAGAACAAACACCATTGTAAATACAACCCATATTTATGTTTATTTATTTTCCCTTTTCTACTTTAACTATTTGCACATCATTACAACACTGTATATAGACATAATATGACATATGAAATGTCTTTATTATTTTGGCACTTTTGTGAGTGTAATGTTTACCGTTCTTTTTTTATTGTTTATTTCACTTTTGTTTACTATCTACTATGTAAACATATGTTTCCCATGCCAGTGAAGCCCTTTGAATGGAATTGAGTTGAGAGAATGAGAGACAGCCGATCCTTTCTTATCCTCCAGCTCCTGAGGGCAGCCCAAGCTGTGAGGCTGCAGCTTGGGAAGGAGGGGTAGAAGGAAGGGGTTGCTTGGTGAAGGAGGCGGGTGGGGTCAAAAAGCACCAGCCTCTGAGTGGATCAGGGGTTTGAGCAGTGACGTACACTCTTGAAATGGTTCTTCAGCTGTCCCCATAGGAAAACCCTTTGAAGAACCCTTTTTGGTTGCAGGTAGAACCCTTTTGAGTTCCATTTAGAACCCAAAAGAATTCTACCTGAAACCAAAAAGGGTTATATTTGGAACAAAAAAGGTTTCTTCTATGGGGACAGCTGAAGAACCCTTTTGGAAGCCTTTTATATAAGAGTGTAGCCCTGGGGGATAGAGGCCCAGGGCAGGGGCTGGGGTTAGAGAAGGAGAGGCAGGTGACTTGCTTCAGCCACAGATCAAAAAGCCGATTATCCCCAATGTCTGATGACATAGGGACCGGTGGGAGTTGATTGGAGCAAATCTCTTGTCTTTCTTGATGTCCGTTTTAAGCTGTTAAGCTCTTTTGGTGCAGTATTTGTCTTTAGAGTATAATTCTAAAAGGCTTGATATCTAGGGCTCAAATGCTCACACTTTACTGGGCTTTGTCAGAACACGTGCCACCATGTTCTGACTGCTGTGTCACCAGATGACCCTCCAAACAGCCTCAAACAACCCCAACAGTCCACCACCAACTGAAACAGTAAACTAGGAACACTGAAATCACCTCAGAATCACAAAAACTGTCCTTAAAGTGAACGTTTAGGAAATTAGAATGAGCACCTTTGAGTAATATTAAAAATACATTTACTTAGCTTTTATTTACCGTGTTTATCTTTACTTACCCCTGATGACCAGACAGCCAAATTAAATAATTAGCCCCTCAGCGCTAACATTGGACAATGATGGCTTTGTGGCTGGCCGGTCCTACATGACTGAGTGAGCTCTGTGGTCTTTTCCAAGGGGCTTCTATAACTGAATAAATGTGCACTAGTCTTGATTAGTAGAATAAGCTACTACTCTCTAGCTCTATTTAACTCCAAGTCTGCCATCATGAATAGTCTTGAGATGAGAGGCACTGGCTTGGGCTTGTCAGACTTGACCCAGGGAATAGGCACAGGAGCACACACACCCACACACACACAGGTCCATCTGTTCCCAGGGGGATTTGAATCAGGGGATGAACCCAGATGTTGTTGACTATATAAATACACAGTAGGCCCACAGTCAGATGTGTAACTGTAGCCTGTGTGTGTGTGTGTGTGTGTGTGTGTGTGCGTGTGTGTGTGTGTGTGTGTGTGTGTGTGTGTGTGTGTGTGTGTGTGTGTGTGCGTGCATGCGCGTGTGTGTTGGCAGATCGTTGGAGAACAGCTGTGTGATGCTGTGGCTGCTGGTCCTTGTCCTGCCCGGGGTAGCATGCAGTGCCCTGACCCAGAACCTTCTACAGCTAGACAATGACCACGGAGACGGTGAGTCACACGACCCACTACACCCTGACCTCAAAGTCTACCTGATAGACTGTCTCTGTGTATCTCTGTGGGTGTCTCTGTGTATCTCTATGGGTGTCTCTGTGTATCTCTGTGGGTGTCTCTGTGTATCTCTGTGGGTGTCTCTGTGTATCTCTGTGGATGTCTCTGTGTATCTCTGTGAATCTCTGTGGATCTCTTTGGGTGTCTCTGCATCTCTTTGGGTGTCTCTGTTTATCTCTGTGGGTGTCTCTGTGTATCTCTGTGGGTGTCTCTGTGTATCTCTGTGGGTGTCTCTGTGTATCTCTGTGGGTGTCTCTGTGTATCTCTGTGAATCTCTGTGTATCTCTGTGGGTGTCTCTGTGTATCTCTTTGGGTGTCTCTGTATCACTTTGGGTGTCTGTGTATCTCTGTGTATCTCTTTGGGTGTCTCTGTGTATCTCTGTGGGTGTCTCTGTGTATCTCTGTGGGTGTCTCTGTGTGTCTCTGTGTATCTCTGTGGGTGTCTCTGTGTATTTCTGTTGGTGTCTCTGTGTATCTCTGTGTATCTCTGTGTATCTCTGTGTATCGCTGTGGGTGTCTCTGTGTATCTCTGTGTAGCTCTGTGTATCTCTGTGGGTGTCTCTGTGAATCTCTGTGTATCTCTGTGGGTGTCTCTGTGTATCTCTGGGTGTCTCTGTGTATCTCTGTGGGTGTCTCTGTGTATCTCTGTGGGTGTCTCTGTGTATCTCTGTGAGTGTCTCTGTGTATCTCTGTGGGTGTCTGTGTATCTCTGTGGGTGTCTCTGTGTATATCTTTGGCTGTATCTGTGTCTCTGTGTGTCTCTCTGTGCAGTAGTCGCAACATTGTGGTCCAATTGACATTGGATTCTATTTCTGGTGCCTCCCGTTCCACTTTGTTTGGGCAAAGGAGGTAATTCCTGTCGTTCCATGGGTTCAGTCTGTATGGCACCCGTTTGTTGTTTGTTGAGCAGCGTTCGGTTCAAGAGAAAAATGTCTAAATTCTCAGAAGTCGACACAGAGAGCCCAGTGTGCCCCATTGAATCAGCCACTGCCATGCTTAAGACCAAATGTCTTGCTGGTGGCTCTCTTTAGAAACGGCCCAGGGACTTCCGATGTTGTTGTTTGTTCTTTTGTAGTGTGGAATACTTTACAACAGTGTTCTTCAGTCCAGGTGTTACCCAGGTTTTAGTTACAGTCAGTGCATCACCACCTGATTAAACTAATCACGGGCCTGCTGATTAGTTTAATGAATAATTAGATAACTAGTTCAATTTATAATCAATTATTCTAGGATGTAAAAATGCCTCCACAGTCCACACCCTTGTCGACCAGGACTTGGGTTTATTACGCAGCATTTTCATCCTTTCTGTGGAAAACATTTAACTGAAACAAAAGCAGGCAGTGCTCCTAATTCTGTTGTCTCGTTCCCCCTCCAGTCTGAGTAACAGATGTGGGGCAGGCAGCAGTCCTCTCGTAGTGGAACCTGGTCGTCAGCTTGTCATTTGTGTGATACCCTGCTCTTCGCTGCTTGTTCAGTGAATAAAACAGAACATGAGTTGTGAATTATATATCAGACCTACCTGCCTGCCGGCCTCCACGGACATAGCAACGCTGCCTCTGCAGAGGGAGGAAGACAGCTGGTCTGGTTAAACCTTGATATCGGTTTATGGAAGAGACTGAATAATCATATACTTAGCTGAGCTGCTGAGGTACCAGTTTGTTCCTGGTTAAGCCATCTGCTTAGCCTGCTAGTTGTTAAAGTAAGGCAGCAGTTGTTGAGCTAAGGTAACGGTGTATTAGATGATTTCTTCCCTCCACCATCTTCCTCTTACATGAGTTTATCATCATCAGATAATGTGTCTACATTTAAACTCATTCAGGGAGAATAGGGTGGAGAGAAGGACACGGAGGCTGTCTATTCTACTACGTCCTACATTGTCTGATCTGTGTACCCTGCACCTCTTCAGAACTCACAGTGGGAGACTCATCATGGACAATGTGGCCAGTGCAGTACAGTACAATACATTCCCTTTTGACAGAACAGTAGCTTGATTAAGGACAGAGGGGAACAAATGAGTGACATTTTCAGTGTGCTTCATTTAGTAAGATGAATATTCAATTGATATTCAATTCACCGGTGCTAAAAATGCTAGTGTTGTTGTTGCACTTTGGATAAAACATTATGCAGTCAGGAAACCAATCTTAAGACTTTATATAACTTTATGTATGTATGTATGTATGTATGTATGTATGTATGTATGTATGTATGTATGTATGTATGTATGTATGTATGTATGTATGTATGTATGTATGTATGTATGTATGTATGTATGTATGTATGTATGTATGTATATATGTACAGTACCAGTCAAAAGTTTGGACACACCTACCCATTCAAGGGTTTTTCTTTATTTTTACTATTTCCTACATTGTAGAATAATGGTGAAGACATCACAACTATGAAGTAACACATATGGAATCATGTAGTAACCAAAAACGTGTTAAACAAATCAACATATATTTTAGATTTTAGATTCTTCAAAGTAGCCACCCTTTGCCTTGATGACAGCTTTGCACACTCTTGGCATTCTCTCAACCAGCTTCATGAGGAATGCTTTTCCAACAGTCATGAAGGAGTGGAATTTATTTTCTTCTTAATGCGTTTGAGCCAATCTGTTGTGTTGTGACAAGGTAGCGGTGGTATACAGAAGATAGCCCTATTTAGTCCATGACCAAGTCCATATTATGGCAAGAACAGCTCAAATTAGCAAAGAGAAACAAAGAAATGAAGGTCAGTCAATGTGGAAAGTTTCAAGAACTTCAAAGTTTCTTTTTTTAAACCTTTATTTAACTAGGCAAGTCAGTTAAGAACAAATTCTTATTTACAATGACAGCCTAGGAACAGTGGGTTAATTGCCTTGTTCAGGGGCAGAACAGCAGATTTTTACCTTGTCAGCTCGGTGATTTGATCTAGCAACTATTTGGTTACTGGCCCAATGCTCTGACCACTAGGCTACCTGCCGCCCCAAGTGCAGTCGCAAAAACTACTTTGATGAAGCTGGCTCTCATGAAGACCGCCACAGGAAAGGAAGACCCAGAGTTACCTCTGCTGCATAGGATAAGTTCATTAGAGTTAACTGCACCTCAGATTGCAGGCCAAATAAATACTTCACAGAGTTTAAGGAACAGACACATCTCAATATCAACTGTTCAGAGGAGATGGTGTGAATCAGGCTTTCGTGGTCGAATTGCTGCAAAGAAACCACTACTAAAGGACACCAACAAGAAGAAGAGACTTGCTTGCGCAAAGAAACACGAGCAATGGACATTAGACCGGTGGAAATCTGTCCTTTGGTCTGATGAGTCCAAATTTGAGATTTTTGGTTCCAACCGCTGTTACTTTGTGAGACGCAAAGTAGGTGAACGGATGATCTCTACATGTGTGGTTCCCACCATGAAGCATGAAGGAGGAGGTGTGATGGTGTGATGGTGCTTTGCTTTTGACACTGTCAGTGATTTATTTAGAATTCAAGGCGCCCTTAACCAGCATTGCTACAACAGCCTTCTGCAGCGATATGCCATTCCATCTGGTTTGTGCTTAGTGAGACTATCATTGTTTTTCAACAGAACAATGACCCAAAACACACCTCCAGGTTGTGTAAGGGCTATTTGACCAAGAAGGAGAGTGATGGAGTGTTGCATCAGATGACCTGGCCTCCACAATCACCAGACCTCAACCCAATTGAGATGGTTTGGGATGAGTTGGACCACAGAGTGAAGTAAAAGGAGCCAACATGTGCTCAGCGTATATGGGAACTCCTTCAAGACTATTGGGAAAGCATTCCTCATGAAGCTGGTTGAAAGAATGCCAAGAGTGCAACGCTGTCATCAAGCTAAAGGGTGGCTACTTTGAAGAATATAAAATATATATGGTTATTACATGATTCCATATGTGTTATTTCATAGTTTTGATGTCTTCACTATTATTCTACAATGTAGAAAATAGTAAAAATAAAGAAAAACCCTTGAATGAGTAGTGGGTGTGTCCAAACTTTTGACTGGTACTGTATGTATGTATGTATGTATGTATGTATGTATGTATGTATGTATGTATGTATGTATGTATGTATGTATGTATGTATGTATGTATGTATGTATGTGTGTATGTATGTATGTATGTATGTATGTATGTATGTATGTATGTATGTATGTATGTATGTATGTATTAGAGGTCGACCGATTATGATTTTTCAACGCCGATACCGATTATTGGAGGACCAAAAAAGCCAATACCGATTAATCGGACGATTTTTTAAAACATTTTTATTTGTAATAATGACAATTACAACAATACTGAATGAACACTTATTTTAACTTAATATAATACTTCAATAAAATCAATTTAGCCTCAAATAAATAATGAAACATGTTCAATTTGGTTTAAATAACGCAAAAACAAAGTGTTGGAGAAGAAAGTAAAAGTGCAATATGTGCCATGTAAAAAAGCTAACGTTTAAGTTCCTTGCTCAGAACATGAGAACATATGAAAGCTGGTGGTTCCTTTTAACATGAGTCTTCAATATTCCCAGGTAAGAAGTTTTAGGTTGTAGTTATTATAGGAATTATAGGACTATTTCTCTCTATACGATTTGTATTTCATATACCTTTGACTATTGGATGTTCTTATAGGCACTTTAGTATTGCCAGTGTAACAGTATAGCTTCCGTCCCTCTCCTCTCTCCTACCTAGGCTGGAACCAGGAACACATCGACAACAGCCACCCTTGAAGCAGCGTTACCCATGCAGAGCAAGGGGAAAAACTACTCCAAGTCTCAGAGCGAGTGACGTTTGAAACGCTATTAGCGCGCACCCGGCTAACTAGCTAGCCATTTCACATCGGTTACACCAGCCTAATCTTGGGAGTTGACAGGCTTGAAGTCATAAACAGCGCAATGCATTGCGAAGGGCTGCTGGCAAACGCACAAAAGTGCTGTTTGAATGAACGCTTACGAGCCTGCTGCTGCCTACCATCGCTCAGTCAGACTGCTCTATCAAATCATAGACTTAATTATAAAATAATAACACACAGAAATACAAGCCTTAGGTCATTAATTAATATGGTCGAATCCGGAAACTATCATCTCGAAAACAAAATGTTTTTCCTGTCAGTGAAATACGGAACCGTTCCGTATTTTATCTAATGGGTGGCATCCCTAAGTCTAAATAATCCTGTTACATTGCACAACCTTCAATGTTATGTCATAATTACATAAAGTTCTGGCAAATTAGTTCGCAACGAGCCAGGCGGCCCAAACTGTTGCATATACCCTGACTCTGCGTGCAATGAATGCAAGAGAAGTGACACAATTTCACCTGGTTAATATTGCCTGCTAACCTGGATTTCTTTCAGTTAAATATGCAGGTTTAAAACATATATACTTCTGTGTATTGATTTTAAAAAATGCATTGATGTTTATGGTTAGGTACAGTCGTGCAACGATTGTGCTTTTTTCGCAAATGCGCTTTTGTTAAATCATCCCCCATTTGGCGAAGTCGGCTGTCTTTGTTAGGAAGAAATAGTCTTCACAGTTCGCAACGATCCAGGCGGCCCAAACTGCTGCATATACCCTGACTCTGTTTGCAAGAGAAGTGACACATTTTCCCTAGTTAAAATAAATTCATGTTGCAGGCAATATTAACTAAATATGCAGGTTTAAAAATATATACTTGTGTATTGATTTTAAGAAAGGCATTGATGTTTATGGTTGGAGCAACGTGTACCTAAGCGATTATATGCAACGCAGGACAGGCTAGATAAACTAGTAATATCATCAACCATGTGTAGTATGATGGGTTGCCTACAGTATATGTTGCAACACTACTACTGAAGTCAGTGATGCTTATCTGGTGAACAGGTCACATGAACAATGACCTTACTCTGACTGGACCCGTCTAATTTGTCTAAGGTATTCTGTATCCTACTCAATTAAGCACTGACCGTCTCTAACTAGTGTTGTGACTACTGCACCTAATAGTGCTAATACAGTGGAGGTAAGCTCTCACAGCACAGTCCCTCTATGACCACAGTCATAGCACTAATAAAGTGGAGGTAAGCTCTCACAGCACAGCCCCTCTATGACCACAGTCATAGCACTAATACAGTGGAGGTAAGCTCTCACAGCACAGTCCCTCTATGACCACAGTCATAGCACTAATAAAGTGGAGGTAAGCTCTCACAGCACAGTCCCTCTATGACCACAGTCATAGCACTAATACAGTGGAGGTAAGCTCTCACAGCACAGCCCCTCTATGACCACAGTCATAGCACTAATACAGTGGAGGTACAGCAAGCTGGTTGTTCATAGTCTAATATGTAGCGGAGGTAAGCTCTCAGCTGGTTGTTCATAGTCTAATACGTAGCGGAGGTAAGCTCTCAGCTGGTTGTTCATAGTCTAATATGTAGCGGAGGTAAGCTCTCAGCTGGTTGTTCATAGTCTAATACGTAGCGGAGGTAAGCTCTCAGCTGGTTTTTCATAGTCTAATACGTAGCGGAGGTAAGCTCTCAGCTGGTTGTTCATAGTCTAATATGTAGCGGAGGTAAGCTCTCAGCTGGTTGTTCATAGTCTAATACGTAGCGGAGGTAAGCTCTCAGCTGGTTGTTCATAGTCTAATAGGTAGCGGAGGTAAGCTCTCAGCTGGTTGTTCAAAGTCTAATATGTAGTGGAGCTCTCAGCTGGTTGTTCATAGTCAAATACGTAGCGGAGGTAAGCTCTCAGCTGGTTGTTCATAATCTAATATGTAGAAGAGGTAAGCTCTCAGCTGGTTGTTCATAGTCTAATATGTAGCGGAGGTAAGCTCTCAGCTGGTTGTTCATAGTCTAATATGTAGTGGAGGTAAGCTGTCAGCTGGTTATTCATAGTCTAAATGTAGTGGAGGTAAGCTCTCAGCTGGTTGTTCATAGTCTAATATGTAGTGGAGCTCTCAGCTGGTCGTTCATAGTCTAATATATAGTGGAGGTAAGCTCTCAGCTGGTTGTTCATAGTCTAATATGTAGTGGAGCTCTCAGTTAGTTGAGGAGGTAAGCTCTCACAGCCCCGGTACTGAACTAGCTGAACCATCAAACCACAGAAGGGGGTTGTTGCTGTCTGCCTTAGTGGTACTGACAGCTGAGTTGACGTAGGACTGTGTGTAGGGTAGGTTAGTGCTGGAGGGAGAACCATGGTATTGAACCAACCCAGACAGGCTATAGTTGAGACTGGAATGGGAAATACATGCCACAGTAAGGTGATTACTGCATTGCCCAGGAGGGAAGGAAGGGAGAAAATCCAGATCACATGAATGGTAGAAGACGTAGAGAGGAGGAACATCTTAAGAGGCATTGTCGTCCTTTTTCTAAATCTAGTTTCCTCTACTTCCTGTTTACTGATATCTGCAGCTGGGATTCGCCAGAGGGTAATGGCTATTCACTACAGTAACAGTGTTAGTTGCAAACACCCACGTGTACACACACACCCACATGCACACACACGTGCACACACACGTTACCTAAAGACAGCTAATCTCGCTCAGACAATGAGACCCCACCCACAAACACTGGCATATAGCGCTACTGTATTTTGACATCCTAGGAGGATGGTGGGAGGAGCTATAGGAGGATGGGCTCATTGTAATAGAGTCAAATTTCCATTTATTCCATTGCAGCCATTACAATGAAAGGAAAGGGAAAGAGGGATACCTAGTCAGTTGTACAACTGAATGGATTCAACTGAAATGTGTCTTCCGCATTTAATCCAACCTGACATCCACGTCATCAATGAGACCGTCCTTCTAGCGCTCCTCCCACCAGTATATTGACCCTCTGGTTGACATACCAGTATGTATGTTGACTTGGTATATTGGCCCTCTGGTTGACATACCAGTATGTATGTTGACTTGGTATATTGGCCCTCTGGTTGACATACCAGTATGTATGTTGACTTGGTATATTGGCCCTCTGGTTGACATACCAGTATGTATGTTGACTTGGTATTTTGACCCTCTGGTTGACATACCAGTATGTATGTTGACTTGGTATATTGGCCCTCTGGTTGACATATCAGTATGTATGTTGACTTGGTATATTGACCCTCTGGTTGACATACCAGTATGTATGTTGACTTGGTATATTGGCCCTCTGGTTGACACACCAGTATGTATGTTGACTTGGTATATTGACCCTCTGGTTGACACACCAGTATGTATGTTGACTTGGTATATTGACCCTCTGGTTGACATATCAGTATGTATGTTGACTTGGTATATTGACCCTCTGGTTGACATATCAATATGTATGTTGACTTGGTATATTGACCCTCTGGTTGACACACCAGTATGTATGTTGACTTGGTATATTGACCCTCTGGTTGACATACCAGTATGTATGTTGACTTGGTATATTGACCCTCTGGTTGACATATCAGTATGTATGTTGACTTGGTATATTGGCCCTCTGGTTGACATACCAGTATGTATGTTGACTTGGTATATTGGCCCTCTGGTTGACATACCAGTATGTATGTTGACTTGGTATATTGACCCTCTGGTTGACATACCAGTATGTATGTTGACTTGGTATATTGGCCCTCTGGTTGACATACCAGTATGTATGTTGACTTGGTATATTGACCCTCTGGTTGACATACCAGTATGTATGTTGACTTGGTATATTGGCCCTCTGGTTGACATACCAGTATGTATGTTGACTTGGTATATTGGCCCTCTGGTTGACATACCAGTATGTATGTTGACTTGGTATATTGACCCTCTGGTTGACATACCAAAATGTATGTTGACTTGGTATATTGGCCCTCTGGTTGACATACCAGTATGTATGTTGACTTGGTATATTGATCCTCTGGTTGACATACCAGTATGTATGTTGACTTGGTATATTGACCCTCTGGTTGACATACCAGTATGTATGTTGACTTGGTATATTGGCCCTCTGGTTGACATACCAGTATGTATGTTGACTTGGTATATTGACCCTCTGGTTGACATACCAAAATGTATGTTGACTTGGTATATTGGCCCTCTGGTTGACATACCAGTATGTATGTTGACTTGGTATATTGATCCTCTGGTTGACATACCAGTATGTATGTTGACTTGGTATATTGACCCTCTGGTTGACACACCAGTATGTATGTTGACTTGGTATATTGGCCCTCTGGTTGACATACCAGTATGTATGTTGACTTGGTATATTGGCCCTCTGGTTGACATACCAGTATGTATGTTGACTTGGTATATTGACCCTCTGGTTGACATACCAGTATGTATGTTGACTTGGTATATTGACCCTCTGGTTGACATACCAGTATGTATGTTGACTTGGTATATTGACCCTCTGGTTGACATACCAGTATGTATGTTGACTTGGTATATTGACCCTCTGGTTGACATACCAGTATGTATGTTAACTTGGTATATTGACCCTCTGGTTGACATACCAGTATGTATGTTGACTTGGTATATTGACCCTCTGGTTGACATACCAGTATGTATGTTGACTTGGTATATTGACCCTCTGGTTGACATACCAGTATGTATGTTGACTTGGTATATTGACCCTCTGGTTGACATACCAGTATGTATGTTGACTTGGTATATTGAACCTCTGGTTGACACACCAGTATGTATGTTGACTTGGTATATTGGCCCTCTGGTTGACATACCAGTATGTATGTTGACTTGGTATTTTGACCCTCTGGTTGACATACCAGTATGTATGTTGACTTGGTATATTGGCCCTCTGGTTGACATACCAGTATGTATGTTGACTTGGTATATAGACCCTGTTTTCATCTTGTTCGTTGTTGTAACGGGCGTCATAAGGATTGCACCAAGGTGCAGCAGGAACGTGTATACTCATCTTCTTTATTAAATCAAAAGAAGGAAAAAACAAACAAATCACGTATACAAAACAACGAACGCCACTAAACAATCCATTACAAAAACACCCCTATACATAGGACCTTCTATCAGAGGCAACAAGGAACAGCTGCCTCCAATTGAAGGTCAATCCAATGTATTGGATTAGATAGACTAGACTGAACATAGAAATACACTAACATAGAACATAGACCAAAAACCCCGGAACACACTAAACAAACACCCCTCTTACATAAGCACATAGACCAACAAACCCTGAGACACTCTAAACAAACACCCCCTCTTACATAAGCACATAGACTAACAAACCCCGAGACACTCTAAACAAACACCCCCGCCACGTCCTGACCAAACTACAATAACAAAATACCCCTTTACTGATCAGGACGTGACAGTTGTTGTCATGAATAACTCATTATGTGCCTCAAATTCATACTTATGTAAATAAGATATTTCAGTTTTTTATTTCGAATAAATTAGAAAAAAATTCAAAAAAGTTGTTTTTGGTTTGTAGTTATGGGGTATTGTGTGTAGATTGGTGAGGATTTTTATTGATTTAATTAATTTTAGAGTAAGGCTATAACATAACAAAATGTGGAAAAAGGGAAGGGGTCTGAATACTTTCCGAATGCACTGTACGTGTGCCTCAAACACTGCCAAGCACCTATGAATAGGAAACTGCCATTGTCATATATATCTAAAGTACAGCACAGTGTCTGTACTGTTATACAGGCCTATCACATGTAGTCTATAAGCCCAGTTTCCAGAGTGGACCTGCTTTTCCTAGTAGGATTTGGGATTCTGAAAAAATCCATTGGCAAGGTTCTTTGCTTTTGTTTAATTTGCTGACTGACTGAGATTACTGGTCCATTAAGAAGTACAGTATGTAGTAATACTTCTCAATGGACCAGTAATCTCAGTCAGTCATTAGACAATGTGTAGGTCAAGGCCTGTTCTCTCTAGTGACCTCACCTCACCTCATATGTTACCTGGATGCACCTCCACAGCAGGGTGTGTGTGTGTGTGTGTGTGTGTGTGTGTGTGTGTGTGTGTGTGCGTGCGTGCGTGCGTGCGTGCGTGTGTGTATGTGTGTGTATTTGCGTGCGTGCGTGTGTGTGACAGTCAGTCTGTCACTACCGTACTGCCTCAAAAACACTGTATTTCCTGACATGGGAAATACATAGAACATTAACTGTCAATTGAACAGCCTTATTCAAGACGGTCATGTTCATTAGCCTCATAAAACTTGTCATGGTTTAATAGCCTCATAAAACATATCATGGGTTAATCATTAAAGCAAAATGTACTGTCTATACAATGTTTATCTCATAAGTGTCCACGTCACTGTAACTTACATAATGTGCTTCTTCAGGGAAATAAAGGGATTTAAACAGTAACTGTTTGTTCCAATCAGCCCGAGTGTCACTGTTGGAGATGTAATCCTTCTCACGAGGTCCTGCTGTTTGATTTGGGGTCCAGTTCAGTTTCCTACCGGCTGCTTCTCTCAACAAGAGTCATAAGACCAACCTGTATATTAGCTTCAACTTGTTTTTGATGCAACTAGACCCCCCCTTCAGTGTGTGTGCTATGCTTTACAACTGTTTGTTTTCAAACATATAAGATCTCTGTTTCGAGTTCAATGACATAAGAAGAAAATAACTTCACAAAACACTAGTGTTCAAACTTCCTTAGTTTGTATCACATGGGGTTGTTCCAGCATCGCCATCCAGACAAACTCACCTCACCCTTTGTGAGCTTCTATAATGGTTAACGGATTAACAGTTTTTAGCGTTCGCCCAAATGTCATAAACCTGGATTAACAGTTTTTTGCAATAGTCCAAATGTCATGAACCTGGATTTGAGTTGCCCTGACAACCAAGGCACCTGAGAGGCCCGGTGAAATGTTAAGAGGCTGACGTATTATAATATGGATTATTTTGATAGCTGAATGATTTTGGCATGTATTTCTTCATGTTTATAAATGGTTGATCCGGCGTGTATTCACCAAAAAAGTGCATAGAAAAATATATCAGTCTGTTAGAAAAAAAACGACAGTGAATGCAGATATCCATAGAGACGGTTAGAGTCATTAACCTCTCGTTTTATCCCCCAGGTACTGTTGCCGTGACGACCCGGCCCCACATCTACTACTGCCGCTCGCCCAACATGGAGGTCTTCACCTGCTGGTGGCATCCCCTTGACAACAACTCCGAGAGTGACGACAACATTACCTACAGCCTCACCTACTCCTTAGAGTACGTACTATTACTGTACAGTGCATTCGTATTCAGACCCCTTATTAATTTACAGCCTTATTCTAAAATGGATTAAATAAAAAAATGTCCTCCTCAATCTACACACAATACCCCATAATGACAAAGCGAAAACACAGCTATTTTCAGGTCTTTCCAGAGATGTTAGATCGGGTTCAGGTCCGGGATCTGGCTGGGCCTCTAAAGGACATTCAGAGACTTGTCCCCGAAGCCACTCCTGCGTTGTGCTTAGGGTAGTTGTCTTGTTGGAAGGTAAACCTTTGCCCCAGTTTGAGGTCCTGAGTGCTCTGGAGCAGGTTTTCATCAAGGATCTCTCTGTACTTTGCTCTGTTCATCTTTCCCTCAATCCTGACTAGTCTCCCAGTCGCTGCCGCTGAAAAACATCCCCGCAGCATGATGCAGCCACCACCATGCTTCACCGTAGGAGTGGTGCCAGGTTTCCTCCAGACGTGACGCATGGCATTCAGGCCAAAGAGTTCAATCTTGGTTTCATCAGACCAGAGAATCTTGTTTCTCATGGTCCGAGAGTCCTTTAGCTGCCTTTTGGCAAACTCCAAGCGGGCTGTCATGTGCCTTTTACTGTGGAGTGACTTCCGTCTGGCCACTCTACCATAAAGGCCTGATTGGTGGAGTGCTGCAGAGATGGTTGTCCTTCTGGAAGGTTCTCCCATCTCCACAGAGGAACTCTGGAGCTCTTTCAGAGTAACCATTGTATTCTTGGTCACCTCCCAGACCAAGGCCCTTCTCACCCGATTGCTCTGTTTGGCTGGGCAGCCAGCTCTAGGAAAAGTCTTTGTGGTTCCATACTTCTTCGATTTCAGAACGATGGAGGCCACTGTGTTCTTGGGGACCTTCATTGCTGCATAAATGTTTTGGTACCCTTCCCCAGATCTGTGCCTCGACGCAATCCTGTCTCGAAGCTCTACAGACAATTCCTTAGACATCATGGCTTTTGCTCTGACATGCACTGGCAACTGTGGGACCTTATATAGACAGGTGTGTGCCTTTCCAAATCATGTCCAATCAATTGAATTTACCACAAGTGGACTCCAATCAAGTTGTAGAAACATCTCAAGGACGATCAATGGAAACAGGATGCACCTGAGCTCAATTTCGAGTCTCGTAGCAAAGGGTCTGAATACTTATGTAAATAAGGTATTTCTGTTTTGTTTTTTATGAATGTGCAAAAATGTCAACAAACCTGTTTTCGATTTGTGATTATGGTGTATTGTGTGTAGATTGTTGAGGGAGTTTTTGTATTTAATCAATTTTAGAATAAGGCTGTAACGTAACAAAATGTGGAAAAAGACAAGGGGTCTGAATACTTTCCGAAGGCACTCTATATACACACACCATGTACTATATGCTGTATATATACACACCATGTACTATATACTGTATATGTACACACCATGTACTATATAATGTATATGTACACACCATGTACTATATAATGTATATATACACACCATGTACTATATACTGTATATATACACACCATGTACTATATAATGTATATAATACACCATGTACTATATACTGTATATGTAAACACCATGTACTATATGCTGTATATGTACTACATGTACTACACACCATGTACGATATACTGTATATATACACAGTACACACCTTGTACTCTCCTTGTTGCAGGATTGGTAGAGGATAAAATCCTGTATTCATTAAAAAACGCCTTGAAATACTCTAAGATAAATTTTTAATTTCAAGGCTTTTTTTCCCAATATATGCAGGTATTTTTGTTCTATCACATCGTGTAGTAACAATGTACCCTAAGAGACCGTCTTCATTAAAATAAATTAGTTGAATTGAATTGACCATATCATTCCTTTCTTGTTTGTCACAGAAAGGGGCCGAGGCGTGAGTGTCCAGACTATGTAACGGGCGGCCCCAACAGTTGTCACTTTGACAGTGGCCACACATCTATCTGGACCATATACTGCATGAACGTGATGGCCAGGACCTCCCACGGAGTGTTCAGCTCCAAGGACCACTGTCTGGACGTGGCTGATATAGGTACAGGGAGATATAGATCACTGTCTGGGTGTGGCTGATGATATAGGTACAGGGAGATATAGATCACTGTCTGGGTGTGGCTGATGATATAGGTACAGGGTGATATAAATCACTGTCTGGGTGTGGCTGATGATATAGGTACAGGGAGATATAAATCACTGTCTGGGTGTGGCTGATGATATAGGTACAGGGAGATATAAATCACTGTCTGGGTGTGGCTGATGATATAGGTACAGGGTGATATAAATCACTGTCTGGGTGTGGCTGATGATATAGGTACAGGGTGATATAAATCACTGTCTGGGTGTGGCTGATGATATAGGTACAGGGTGATATAAATCCCTGTCTGGATGTGGCTGATGATATAGGTACAGGGAGATATAAATCACTGTCTGGATGTGGCTGATATAGGTACAGGGTGATATAGACCACTGTCTGGATGTGGATGATATAGGTACAGGGTGATATAGACCACTGTCTGGATGTGGTTGATATATGTACAGGGTGATATAGACCACTGTCTGGATGTGGCTGATATTGGTACAGGGTGATATAGACCACTGTCTGGATGTGGATGATATAGGTACAGGGTGATATAGACCACTGTCTGGATGTGGCTGATATAGGTACAGGGTGATATAGACCACTGTCTGGATGTGGCTGATATAGGTACAGGGTGATATAGACCACTGTCTGGATGTGGCTGATATAGGTACAGGGTGATATAGACCACTGTCTGGATGTGGCTGATATAGGTACAGGGTGATATAGACCACTGTCTGGATGTGGCTGATATAGGTACAGGGTGATATAGACCACTGTCTGGATGTGGTTGATATTGGTACAGGGTGATATAGACCACTGTCTGGATGTGGCTGATATAGGTACAGGGTGATATAGACCACTGTCTGGATGTGGCTGATATAGGTACAGGGTGATATAGACCACTGTCTGGATGTGGCTGATATAGGTACAGGGTGATATAGACCACTGTCTGGATGTGGCTGATATAGGTACAGGGTGATATAGACCACTGTCTGGATGTGGCTGATATTGGTACAGGGTGATATAGACCACTGTCTGGATGTGGCTGATATTGGTACAGGGTGATATAGACCACTGTCTGGATGTGGCTGATATTGGTACAGGGTGATATAGACCACTGTCTGGATGTGGCTGATATAGGTACAGGGTGATATAGACCACTGTCTGGATGTGGATGATATAGGTACAGGGTGATATAGACCACTGTCTGGATGTGGCTGATATAGGTACAGGGTGATATAGACCACTGTCTGGATGTGGCTGATATAGGTACAGGGTGATATAGACCACTGTCTGGA
Organism: Salmo trutta; assembly: GCF_901001165.1. Lineage (NCBI taxonomy): Eukaryota > Metazoa > Chordata > Actinopteri > Salmoniformes > Salmonidae > Salmo > Salmo trutta. Next base: position 3,659,894 of record NC_042995.1, on the reverse strand, counting down.
TGTGGCTGATATAGGTACAGGGTGATATAGACCACTGTCTGGATGTGGCTGATATAGGTACAGGGTGATATAGACCACTGTCTGGATGTGGCTGATATTGGTACAGGGTGATATAGACTACTGTCTGGATGTGGCTGATATTGGTACAGGGTGATATAGACCACTGTCTGGATGTGGATGATATAGGTACAGGGTGATATAGACCACTGTCTGGATGTGGCTGATATAGGTACAGGGTGATATAGACCACTGTCTGGATGTGGCTGATATAGGTACAGGGTGATATAGACCACTGTCTGGATGTGGCTGATATAGGTACAGGGTGATATAGACCAGTGGTTCCCAAACTGGGTCAAAATTGGGTAGTACATCATCAGTTCCTCTTATCATGCTAGTCATTACATACCTTAGAGAGCTATTTATAACTTGTCAGAAATGTCCAGCTCCACTAGCCCATGTCAGCTAAAGTTTATTTATATATGTTTTTTAGCCCATAGATATTGTTGTACGTTTTTAGTCACTCAAATATAACATGAATTCACATTAGACATGGCAAAATGAATAGAATTGCAATAAAATTAGCTTTAAAACTGCTAAATGTTCTTTGCACCACATGACAAAATGTGTATAATTACAGAAACCTGCAAAATTCTCTCCACCAACAAGAAGGGTGTGAACAGTTAGTGTCATGAACAGTGCTTGTGCCCATAGAAATAGACATGGCATGTGTGGGGGGGCACAGGCTGGAATGAGGGCCCCAAGTGGAAATCCTGCTCCTGAGATCAAAAACCATCTGGCTAGTGATTTCTCTTGCCCCCCCCCCCCCCCAAACACTTTCTGTAAAAGAAAACTGTAAAACCAGCAGCAATTCAGCTAAAATTTTGTTTAATTTAGGAAATCTGTTCCCAAGTATTCACACAAATAAAAAAAGAGAAATATGTGATGTTGTCTCAATGTAATCAAGGTATGAAATTACTGTTCTTTTCAAATACCATCTATTTTGGGGCTTAGTTGTGGTCAATTTGCAGTGTACAAATTATTATCATATTATCATTTCCAGCCCCCAACCATTCACTCCAACATAAGTCGTCCCGCAGCTGAATCTAGTTTCCTATCTAGTTGCCCTAGATAGTGTGCTACTTTTGATCAGAACCTAAGGGGAATAGGGTGCTATTTCAGTACACTATAGTATATGGAATAGGGTGCTATTTCAGTACACTATAGTATATGAAATAGGGTGCTATTTCGGCTCAACCTATGACTGTTGTGTTAACCCACTGTTGTGTCTGATATTTGTGATGTCTCTTCCTGTGTGTCTGGCGTCTGCCACGCCTCTTCTCCCTGTTTGTGTGATGTCAGCTCTTCCTCATTTCAACCCAGTCCAATGGGAGTTAGTCCCCTCCCAGCAGGGCACATCTGATCCCATCAGAGACATTCTGTCCCCCTTACTTCTCCATCAGTGAGTGCACTCTCAAAGCCGATGGAAAGAGCACCCTGATTTGTGTGTGTGTTTGTGTACACGTGCATGTGAATGTTCAATACTGTATGCGCATTGCAAACAGTCACCACTCATGTCTACATTGTGCTTCCGTATGCACAGAGAATAGTAACGCATGTGAAGGAAAATAGAACTGTTCCTCTCCAGGCTCTCGGCTTTTTCTCACGGTAACAATAGAGATGTCATTCAGAACCTATTCAGCTTCCCCTTCTTACTCTGAACCCCCTTCCAACTGGCCTTTCTCCATTTTCATTATAAAAGATAACCCCATTCACGTACCGTTACCGCAGCATGTTGCTTGTTGTCTCTGTTGTCCCTCCACATCCTGTTTGCTGTTCATTGTGTATTCTCCCCTCCCCCTGACTGCCAGCCTAGGCCTTTTCCTTTCACCATCCTCCCATCCCATTGTTTCTCTATTTACGTTCTAGCTCTTCTTCACTCCCTGTGCAGCATACAACCATAACAAGCCCACGCCATGCAGTTTTCTTGTCTGTCTGTCTGCAGTGGAGACAGAGGCTCCGGTTAACTTGACCTACACCCTGTTGAACGAGACGGAGGAGGAAGCTGGCCGCACCGCCATGGTGTCCTGGGTTTACCCCAATCCCTCCCACATCCAGTACGGTTGGATCACCCTGGTCTTCGAGCTGCAGTACCGATGCATCGCCGAGCCCAACAACTGGAAGGTACAGAGAGAGAGAGAGAGAGAGAGAGAGAGAGAGAGACAGAGACAGAGACAGAGACAGAGACAGAGACAGAGAGAGAGAGACAGAGAGAGGGACAGAGAGAGAGGGAGGGGTGTAGGTGCAGTGTTTATCAACACCATTTGAGGGTGTTAAGCGTGTGACGTGGGAAGCATGTCATGTCCATGATTGATTCTTTAAGAGGAAGATGTGCTTATTTCACAGGTAAACTGGGAGTTTGTCTGTTACCCACGTTACGACCGATGATCCTGCCTCTTTGTCAGATGAGAGAAGAGAAAGAACAGAAACAAACAGAAACGCAGCAGCTCTCTATGGCTCCGTGGTTTAGTCTGGCTGAACGGCGAAGGATCTTTTTTAAACAGTACCATATTATTTCAACAGTATCAGATTTTTTAAACTGTCACTTTAACCAGTATCATACTACTCTATCACCTTCTGTCACCTCTATCTTGTGTAGCTCAGTTGGTAGAGCATGGTGCTTGCAACGCCAGGGTTGTGGGTTTGATTCCCATGGGGGACCAGTATGAAAATGTATGCACTCATTACTGTAAATTGCTCTGGATAAGAGCATCTGCTAAATAATGTATGTGTACTGTAACTGCTACTGACAGCTCACTATTGCCCCCTGTGTGTCTGCAGGTGAAGGGCTTGCTGAGAGAGCCTTGGCTGGAGCTGCTGGATCTGCCTGTAGGAGAGTACATTGTCAGGGTGAGATGCCGTTCCCGCAACAACGGCCTCTGGAGCAAGTGGAGCACCCCTGTCCTACTCTGTGTCCCGGCCAAATCTACCCCTGGTAGGGACTCTTAACTGTCTGATGATTCAGTTACTGTCTGCACAGTCAACTCCTAATCTCAAGCACTGTTATATGACCCATATGATATGGAATGGCATATGGAATGGAGTGATATGGAATGATCTTGGCGTGTGCTGTCTTTCTCCCTTACAGATAATCTGTTGGCTCTGCTTTTGGTGACCGGTGTTGGGGTCATGTTGTTGCTAATCATCGGCTTTGGAATTATCCTACAGGGCAAGAGGTAGGGAAGCACACACACATGTAAACAACTATGTAAACAACTTTGTAAACATCAAATACATGTTTGATTTCTTTCAAAGATTTAAGATACAGCGTTCACATAAAGGACAGGTTTAGAGATAAATGTGTGCAGGAGTGATCTTGTATTGATATATAAACCATTCTATATTAAACACACATGCTATATAGGCTGTAATATCATGAAATATAAATGTAGAAAGTGTATTGATGGTTCTCTCTGATCCCTGTCTTTCGCTGTAGGATAAAAGCATTCCTTCTGCCTCCAATTCCCAAACCACGCATCAGAGGCATCAATCCCCTGCTTCTGAAGGTAAATACACACACACATACACACACGCACACACATATGCACACGCACTCACACACACACACACACACACACATATGCACACGCACGCACTCACACACACACGCACTCACACACACACACACACACACGCACTCACACACACACACACACACATATGCACACTCACACACACACACACACACACACACACACACACACACACACACACACACACACACACACACACACACACAAACACCAGCCTGGTGACCTATAACTCATTGTTCACTCAAGCTTCACTGAGTCATTTGTTTTCTATTTTTTTCTATCCATCAATCCCCTTCCTGTCTTCTCTAACCCCTCCCCTTCCTATCTTCTTTATCACCTCCCCTTCCTATCTTCTCTAACCCCTCCCCTTCCTATCTTCTCTATCCCCTCCCCTTACTATCTTCTCTATCCCCTCCTTCTCTATTCCCTATCTTCTCTAACCCCTCCCCTTCCTATCTTCACTGTCCCTTCCCCTTTCTATGTTCTCTATCCCCTCCCCTTCCTAACTTCACTATCCCCTCCCCTTCCTATGTTCTCTATCCCCTCCCCTTCCTATCTTCTCTAACCCCTCCCCTTCCTATCTTCTCTGTCCCCTTCCTATCTTCTCTAATCCCTCCCCTTCCTATGTTCTCTATCCCCTCCCCTTCCTATCTTCTCTGTCCCCTTCCTATCTTCTCTAATCCCTCCCCTTCCTATCTTCTCTAACCCCTCCCCTCCCTAACTTCACTATCCCCTCCCCTTCCTATGTTCTCTATCCCCTCCCCTTCCTAACTTCACTATCCCCTCCCCTTCCTATGTTCTCTATCCCCTCCCCTTCCTATCTTCTCTAACCCCTCCCCTTCCTATCTTCTCTGTCCCCTTCCTATCTTCTCTGTCCCCTCCCTTTCCTATCTTCTCTAACCCCTCCCCTCCGTAAGTTCACTATCCCCTCCCCTTCCTATGTTCTCTATCCCCTCCCCTTCCTATCTTCTCTGTCCCCTTCCTATCTTCTCTAATCCCTCCCCTTCCTATCTTCTCTAACCCCTCCCCTCCCTAACTTCACTATCCCCTCCCCTTCCTATCTTCTCTGTCCCCTCCCCTTCCTATCTTCTCTATCCCATCCCCTTCCTATCTTCACTATCCCCTCCCCTTCCTATGTTCTCTATCCCCTCCCCTTCCTATATTCTCTGTCCCCTCCCCTTCCTATCTTCTCTGTCCCCTCCCCTTCCTATCTTCTCTAATCCCTCCCCTTCCTATCTTCTCTGTCCCCTACCCTCCCCTTCCTATCTTCTCTATCCCCTCCCCTTCCTATCTTCTCTAACCCCTCCCCTTCCTATCTTCTCTGTCCCCTCCCCTTCCTATTTTCTCTAATCCCTCCCCTTCCTATCTTCTCTATCCCCTCCCCTTCCTATCTTCTCTAACCCCTCCCCTTCCTGTCTTCTCTGTCCCCTCCCCTTCCTATCTTCTCTAACCATTCCTCTTCCCATCTTCTCTATCCCCTCACCTTCCTTTCTCTTTTTCTTCTCCCTCCTTGTCTTTCTCCTCCCTCCTTCTCTCTCAGAAGGGGGGCTTCGATGAGATCAACCGTCATTTCATCTCCTTCCATGGCTATAAGCCCCCAAGCTACAGCGAGGAGGAGGTCTGGGACCCTGTCAGCATGGACGACAACCAGTCTCTCCAGGCTCCCCTGGGGAGCCTAGCAGTCCGGAAGGAGGATTATGATATGGCCATCCACAGCCAACTACTGGTCCAGACCACCTCCAGCCACGCCCCTTATACCCCAGTCCCCGCCTCTTACACCCCAGTCCCCGCCCCTTACTGCCAGGCTCCAGTGGAAGCCTTCCCGACCGCGTGGGATTGGCCAACAGCAAACCCCGACCAGCCGGAGCTTCTGGTCTTCCCGGGCACTGACTACAGCATGATGGTGGATCCCACCCCCGTCCCGCCTCCGGACCAGCAGGCCCCGCCCCCATCATCCACCCAGGACTTCTACACGTGCGTGAACGTGCTGGGTGACAACGGACAAGTGCATCTGGTGCCCTGCCTGCCCAACCACCTGAAACACAGCCCCTACGTACAGCTGGAGGAGGAGCTAGAGGAAGGAGGGCTGGAGAAGAGCAGCCAGTTAGATGACTACCTGGCTAAGAAGATGGAGGCAGTAGCCAACGGAAGTGCTCCGGGAGAGACAGTGGTAGAGACAGAGGTGGAGACAGAGAGTGTGGAGCATAGTGAAGTGGCTGTGCCTTTACTGCATGGAACCACTGGCACACAGGGCAACCGGGTGTGACCAGTTAGCACACACACACACACACACACACACACACACACACACACACACACACACACACACACACACACACACACACACACACACACAGCAACAGGAATTACTCCAGGCTGAAATGAGGATGTTAACTCATGGATGGACCTTTGAATGTACCTACTTAATATACTAACATAATGATGTGTTTTTGTGAGTGCACCGGCCTGGGACATGAGTCCTCTGTGTCTATCCCCCCCAATCCCCCCCCCCCCCCCCCCCTTGCCTGCCAAATGACAGACACTGCAGCCACCTCTGTTAACTGCTGATATGGCAGGGACAACGTTCTGACTACATTCTCTCTGCGGGGAATCAGAGATGCAGCAGGTTTTCTTTCAGAGGTCGGGATGCAAGATGGATTCCTTTTGACGCAGAAAATCTGACAAGATGAAAGAAACATAAACTTGCAAAGTGTCTTGAACAATAACAATAGATTCTCCGTAGAACTACAACTGTTGTTGTGTGGACTGAGTCACTGAAAGGTTAATATACTCACCTGTTCTTCGGTCCAGTCTTGTTAGAAGATAATGCCTGTGAACTCTCTTGTTGTTGGATGTAGAATTAATGACCAATCACTCTGTGAAAGACCCTTTGATTTTTTAACAGTCATGTTTTAGGGCTCTGTGAACTGATTTAACTGGATTTAGGTGAAAAGTTTGATGAATGCAAGAATACCAGTTGTACCTCACTGAGACCAATCATAGCCGTTCTGAGGCCCTGGCAGAAGTTAGCATGCATTTAGAGAACAGTGGAGCACACCAAAGATCTGAACAGCCAGACCAAGAGAGCAGTACACTTCTTCAAATAGAAATGCATTTTTAGAGAGAAATGATTGTAATTATTAGAATGAATGAATTACAGAGGAAATACTTTAATATATCAAATGCACTATTGACGAGAAATATAACGAGGCAATGTTATAATAATAATAATAATAATGATAACAGTAAAGTACACTTATAAAGTGAACTGTCTGGGTTCAGTCCATGAACTAAATCACAGATTTAACTGTATGCTTCATACTCAGGAAGTCAACCAAGCATAGCACAGTAGTAGCACAGTAGGAAGTCAACCCAGTAAAGGTGCAATCTACTTTCAGTCCCGTGTGACGGCACAAACACGCGTACACTCAAAACTTGTTTTCCTTTTCTTGAATTTTTGGTCAGAAATGAAACTACAGATTGCACTTTATTCAAAACAAGTGATGGTCATTTTTCGTAACATCTATAATTGTCAGTCTGAAAAACAGTCTTCACTATGCAGTGCTACATGTGCTCTGAATATGAATTACATGCTGGATTTGAAAGCACTTATTTTACTAGAACATAACACATGCAGCTCTCTCAGGGGAGAAAAGAGAGTTGGCTAAAGAAAAGAGCACTGTGATCATTTTATTGATTTTTACTTAGAAAATGAGGCGACCAGACGAGTAGGGAGAAAACACATCATCTGAAGGTGACCGATATTACAACAAGGACAAACAATGGTTAAAGTGTCTAATGATGTGTATAGGAACAAGACATTTTCACCACACCCACATACTTGAGTAGATGTGTTTTTCACAGTGATTTCTTCATAAAATCTTCTTTGACAAGATTTCCTGGTGAATAGGAGGGCATGTATGCTATTTAGAAAATGGAGGCTTTTTTAATGACAAAAGACGCTCCCAGTTGCTAGCAAGATGACCTTGAAGGTGTGTGGATGGCAGTCTAATATCTACAGAGGATTTTTACACTAAATATATGCATTGTTTTTTGAAAGAAACATGGAGAAACAAATAATATGCATCGCCTGTGAAATAAACCTAAAGTCTCAGGGCATTTGAAATGTCGGGGTGCAGTTTAATGACATCGGAAGCAGTTCATTAGCCATTGAACAAAAAAGTTGGGAATTTTCTTGGTTACCAGCCGTCACACTGGATAACAATGATAACACACACAGTAAGATATGATGCAACGAGTAGCTTAAATACTTTGTACTAAAACACTGTGTTCCTATTACACTGGCCCTATGGATGGACCTTGGTTAGTCTGTTAAACTGGCCCTATGGATGGACCTTGGTTAGTCTGTTAAACTGGCCCTATGGATGGACCTTGGTTAGTCTGTTACACTGGCCCTATGGATGGACCTTGGTTAGTCTGTTAAACTGGCCCTATGGATGGACCTTGGTTAGTCTGTTACACTGGCCCTATGGATGGACCTTGGTTAGTCTGTTACACTGGCCCTATGGATGGACCTTGGTTAGTCTGTTAAACTGGCCCTATGGATGGACCTTGGTTAGTCTGTTACACTGGCCCTATGGATGGACCTTGGTTAGTCTGTTACACTGGCCCTATGGATGGACCTTGGTTAGTCTGTTACACTGGCCCTATGGATGGACCTTGGTTAGTTTGTTACACTGGCCCTATGGATGGACCTTGGTTAGTCTGTTACACTGGCCCTATGGATGGACCTTGGTTAGTCTGTTACACTGGCCCTATGGATGGACCTTGGTTAGTCTGTTACACTGGCCCTATGGATGGACCTTGGTTAGTCTGTTACACTGGCCCTATGGATGGACCTTGGTTAGTCTGTTACACTGGCCCTATGGATGGACCTTGGTTAGTCTGTTACACTGGCCCTATGGATGGACCTTGGTTAGTCTGTTACACTGGCCCTATGGATGGACCTTGGTTAGTCTTACACTGGCCCTATGGATGGACCTTGGTTAGTCTGTTACACTGGCCCTATGGATGGACCTTGGTTAGTCTGTTACACTGGCCCTCTGGATGGACCTTGGTTAGTCTGTTACACTGGCCCTATGGATGGACCTTGGTTAGTCTGTTAAACTGGCCCTATGGATGGACCTTGGTTAGTCTGTTACACTGGCCCTATGGATGGACCTTGGTTAGTCTGTTACACTGGCCCCATGGATGGACCTTGGTTAGTCTGTTACACTGGCCCTATGGATGGACCTTGGTTAGTCTGTTAAACTGGCCCTATGGATGGACCTTGGTTAGTCTGTTACACTGGCCCTATGGATGGACCTTGGTTAGTCTGTTACACTGGCCCTATGGATGGACCTTGGTTAGTCTGTTACACTGGCCCTATGGATGGACCTTGGTTAGTCTGTTACACTGGCCCTATGGATGGACCTTGGTTAGTCTGTTACACTGGCCCTATGGATGGACCTTGGTTAGTCTGTTAAACTGGCCCTATGGATGGACCTTGGTCAGTCTGTTTGACGTGTTGGTACATTTTTAAGGTTTAAATGACTGATGTTTTTAGTTTTTAATGTCTCTCTCTTGGTTTTTTCTCCCCCCTCTCTATGAAGTCAGGTGGTTTCTCTGCCATCAGTAGTCCTGTGCAGAGCTTTTCTCTGTGTTGTCATACTGTTCTGTTCACTGTTGTACTCTGCTGTGCCGCTTCAAGTTTGTGCCTTGACTTGACTGTGTGGAACTCTCCTGTCCTTATAAGTGCTCACACTGGTAGACTGAAATTATATATTTTTCTAACGAGACAGACACACACACACGCGATAACACAGACAACAGCTGTATTTGTAAAGGCCATATAGGACACGTAGAAACAGTCAGGTGAAATTGTTTCTGTTCTGTACATTGGATACGGTGGGGTGGGTGAGTTATGTTGTTTGTTTTGGAAACTATGTCCCCTGCTGCAAGATCTTTCCCATGCAGTGAATAAAGCCTACTGCTGACCTGTCTCTACTTCAGCCTCGTCCATTCTCCTGAACACTCTCACACACGGACACACCACTACCTCTGATCGACTTTGGCAGGAATTCCCTAGCAGCGAGTGTTGCACTTCAGTGAGTGCACTGAAAGCTAAAATAACCATCATCTATCACAGCTGGGATTGAAATATTTAAAGGGCAGATGCGATTCCACGTCATTATCCAATGAAAATGTCAGTGAAATGCCAACCTGTCGACAGAAAACTGTGTGTGTGTCTGTGTGTGTCTCTGTATTTGTGTCTGTGTGTGTGTGTGTGTGTGTGTGTGTGTGTGTGTGTGTGTGTGTGTGTGTGTGTGTGTGTGTGTGTGTGTGTGTGTGTGTGTGTGTGTGTGTGTGTGTGTGTGTGTGTGTGTGTGTGTGTGTGTGTGTGTGTATGTATGTATGTATGTATGTATGTATGTATGTATGTATGTATATATGTACTGTACCAGTCAAAAGTTTGGACACACCTACTCATTCAAGGGTTTTTCTTTATTTTTACAAATTTCTACGTTGTACAATAATAGACATCAAAACTATGAAATAACACATGGAATTATGTAGTAACCAAAAAAGTGTTAAACAAATCCAAATATATTTGAGATTCTACAAAGTAGCCACCCTTTGCCTTGATGACAGCTTTGCACACTCTTGGCATTCTCTCAACCAGCTTCATGTGGTAGTCACTTGCAATGCATTTGGTCTCCGTGAGGTTGTGTCTCATCTGCGGTGAGCCTGGGATCCCTACTTGGGTATCTTCACAGATGGATCAAAGGATCCAGGCAGTGGGAGAGCAGGGTTTGGGATACCTGTTCCCCGGTTTGTTTCGGATATACTAGGGGAGGTGGCTGTCTGATGGAGTTTCAGTCTTCTCTGCTGAAATGCTAGCACTAGTGTGGACATTGGGATGGGTGGAAGAAGTGGGGCCTAAAAGGGTCATTTTGTGTTCAGACTCTGCTGCCAGCCTGGTTGCACTGAAAGGAGGGAAGTTAAAGGCACACCCAGACCTGATAATAGAGCTGTTGATGGTTCTTCATAGAGTGAGGCAGAAAGGATGTAAAGTACAGAACCAAAGTTTGGACTCACCTACACACCTCATTCCAGGGTTTTTCTCCATTTGTACTACTTTCTACATTATAGAATAATAGTGAAGACATCAAAACTATGAAATAACACATATGGAATCATGTAGTAACCAAAAAAGTGATAAACAAATCAAAATATATTTTAGATTTTAGATTCTTCAAGGTAGCCACGCTTTGCCTTGATGACAGCTTTGCACACTCTTGGCATTCTCTCAACCAGCTTCATGAGTTAGTCACCTGGAATGTATTTCAATTAACAGGTGTGCCTTGTTAAAAGTTAATTTGTGGAATTTCTTTCCTTCTTAAAGCATTTGAGCCAATCAGTTCTGTTGGGACAAGGTAGGGGTGGTATACAGAAGACATCCCTATTTGGTAAAAGACCAAGTCCATATTATGGCAAGATCAGCTGAAATAAGCAAAGAAAAACAACAGTCCATCATTACTTTAAGACATGAAGGTCAGTCAATACGGAAAATGTCAAGAACTTTTAAAGTTTCTTCAAGTGCAGTCGCAAAATACATCAAGCGCTATGATGAAATTGGCTCTCATGAGGACTGCCACAGGAATGGAAGACCTGCTGCAGAGGATAAATTCATTAGAGTTACCAGCCTCAGAAAATGCAGCCCAAGTAAATGCTTCACAGAGTTCAAGTAACAGACACATCTCAACATAAACTGTTCAGAGAAGACTGTGTGAATCAGGCCTTCATGGTCGAATTGCTGCAAAGAAACAAATTCTCAAGGACACCAATAAGGCGAAGAAACGTGCTTGGGCTAAGAAACACGAGCAATGGACATTAGACCGGTGGAAATCTGTCCTTTGGTCTGATGAGTCCAAATTTGAGATTTTTGGTTCCAACCGCTGTGTCTTTGTGAGACACAGAGTAGAGGAAGGGATGATCTCTACATGTGTGGTTCCCACCGTGAAGCATGGAGAAGGAGGTGTGGGGGTGCTTTGCTAGTGACACTGTCTGATTTATTTAGAATTCAAGGCACACTTAACCAGCATGGCTACCACAGCATTCTGCAGCTATATGCCATCCCTTCTGGTTTGCGCTTAGTGAGACTATCATTTGTTTTTCAACAGGACAATGCCCGAAACACACCTCCAGGCTGTGTAAGGGCTATTTGACCAAGACGGAGAGTGGAGTGCTGCATCAGATGACCTGGACTCCACAATCACCCGACCACAACCCAATTGAGATGGTTTGAGATGAGTTGGACTGCAGAGTGAGGGAAAAGCAGCCAACAAGTGCTCAGCATATGTGGGAACTCCTTCAAGACTGTTGGAAAAGCATTCCAGGTGAAGCTGGTTGAGAGAATGCCAAGAATGTGCAACGCTGTCATCAAGGCAGAGGGTGGCTACTTTGAAGAATCTCAAATATAGAATATATTTTGATTTGTTTAACACTTTTTTGGATACTACATGCTTCCATATGTGTTATTTCATAGTTTTGATGTCTTCACTATTATTCTACAATGTAGAAAATAGTAAAAATAAAGAAAAACCCTTGAATGAGTAGTTGTGTCCAAACCTTTGACTGGTACTGCATGTGTGTGTCTTGGTGTGTGTTTCTCTGTGTGTGTGTGTTTGTGTCTATATGTCTCAGTGTGTGTCTCTGTGTATGTGTGTGTGTCTCTCTGTGTGTATCTGCATTTTACATTTTTGTCATTTAGCAGACGCTCTTATCCAGAGCGACTTACAGTATTGAATACATACATTTCATTTCATGCATTTTTTAAATTATTATTATTATTTTTTTAAATTTACTGGCCCCCCGTGGGAATCGAACCCACAACCCTGGCGTTGCACACACCATGCGCTACCAACTGAGCCACAGGGAAGGTCTGTGTGTGTCTCTGTGTGTCCTTAGGTAGATGTGAGAGCCTGACCCAGTGACTAGCCTGCATTCTCTCTCTATATATATATATTTAGAGCCAGACACATTGTCAGCTGGAGATAACACAGACTGCAGACACCCTAGATAGAATGACAATCACAAAAACACATATACACACACACACACACACACACACACATACACATGCACACATACACAGACAAATAATAACAGGTTTATAAGACTAATCGGACGTGCATCCATTGTTCATCTAAATAAACAGATATTTGTGTGTCTGTGTGTGTGTGTAACCAATTGCTGCACCTTTGTATCTGGACTTGGCTGGACCCCAGGCTCACAGGGTTAATAATGTTCCTCTGAGAGAAGCTGTGGTGATGTCACAGGGGTGTAAGGTGTCAGGGGGAGTGCCCATAGAGGGGTAATGGTGGGGGAGGGGGCGGCAGATAGGGTTGGGGACTCTCGTATAAGTTAGGTATAGGTTCCTCGCTCGGACCCCTACAATCCCACAGTCCCAACGTCCTGACAGTGAAAGGCGGACCACAGCTAAAACCAGCTCAGGTAAGAGACAACGTCTGGGGTTAGGGGTCGAGGTTTGGTACACCTTTGTGGGGGGAGGGGTGGTTACCACAGAACTGTGGTGTCTTCACCCTCTTTTCACTGCTCTGTCACACCACTGGGCCTGAAGGCTCTGTGCAGCTGTCCTTGTTGCTAAAAATAAATACTCAGGCTGACATACACACACACACACACAACACATACACACATTCATGCTTTCAGTATAATCTCAGATTATTGCAGTTTTTCAGTTGTGACAGTGAGTGACTACCTGTTGACTATCAGAAGGGTTAAGCGTGATGAAGCATACGTACCTCATCATATTTACTGGGCTTATGTGATGAACAGTTGAAACAGGCCTTTTCATCTCTCTAGTCTGTCATGATCCACAAATGGAGGCTGTGTGTCTTAGATGTTTATGTGGCTGTGAAGAAATAGCAATATGTTAGAATGATGCACTTCTTATGAGTTAAGGTTAGCACTTAATGTTATGGTAATGGCAGAGACATTCAGATTTCCTGGAACATCTTTCCGGGATCAAGAACTGTATTTTTTTTTAAAGAGTAATGTCTGCTTTCATAACACACATAATTGTGTTTGGGAATCCAGTGAAAACACAGTAAATATCAACCATATTCTGTGTGTATTTGTGTCTGCAATAGTTTGTGTTTGGTCCATTAGTACATTCCTTGAATTCTAATCTGAGCTTGTTTCACTAATGAATTTCCTCTGTGAATCAACAGAGGAATTTCTGTTTCCCACATCCTTGAAGACAAGAAAGGAAGGATTGCGTTGCCATGGCGTCACCGAGCGAGGGCGATCAGACCGTGCCTGATGGAGAGAGTGAAAAGGAGGCGACTAAGGTCAAATCTATTCAGTCCCAGTATCTCCGCTGTCCCTCCCCCAGCAGGTAGGCGTACGTGGAGACCCACTGTTCTTGTAGTTCTGTAATGGGAAATGACCCACCCAGGGCTCTAATAGTGTGTGAAATAAATGTATTGTTCAACTTCAATTCAGCTTCCAAGCACAATTTGGTCAATTTGTAGAGAGTATAGCCATGTCAATTTTATAGCATATAGAACGTCTTTCATCAGAAGTGCTCACAAGAACTGATTACTACTGTCACACACTGACTATGATGCACACTAGACCTGGGTCAAATACATACAGTTGAAGTCGGAAGTTAACATACACCTTAACCAAAAACATTTAAACTCAGTTATTCACAATTTCTGACATTTAATCCTAGTAAAAATTCCCTCTCTTAGGTCAGTTAGGATCAACACTTTATTTGAAGAATGTGAAATGTAAGAATAATAGTAGAGAGAATTATTTATTTCAGCTTTTATTTCTTTCATCACATTCCCCGTGGGTCAGAAGTTTACATACACTCAATTAGTATTTGGTAGCATTGCCTTTCAATTGTTTAACTTGGGTCAAATGTTTCGGGTAGCCTTCCACAAGCGCCCCACAATAAGTTGGGTGAATTTTGGCCCATTCCTCCTGACAGAGCTGGTGTAACTGAGTCAGGTTTGTAGGCCTCCTTGCTCGCACACGCTTTTTCAGTTCTGCCCACAAATTTTCTATAGGATTGAGGTCAGGGCTTTGTGATGGCTACTCCAATACCTTGACTTTGTTGTCCTTAAGCCATTTTACCACAACTTTGGAAGTATACTTGGGGTCATTGTCCATTTGGAAGACCCATTTGCGACCAAGCTTTAACTTCCTGACTGATGTCTTGAGATGTTGCTTCAATATATCCACATAAATTTCCTTCCTCATGACGCCATCTATTTTGTGAAGTGCGCCAGTCCCTCCTGCAGCAAAGCACCCCCTCAACATGATGCTGCCACCCCCGTTCTTCACGGTTGGGATGGTGTTCTTTGCCTTGCAAGCCTCCCCCTTTTTCCTCCAAACTTAACGATGGTCATTATGGCCAAACAGTTCTATTTTTGTTTCATCAGACCAGAGGACATTTCTCCAAAAAGTACGATCTTTGTCCCCATGTGCAGTTGCAAACCGTAGTCTGGCTTTTTTAAGGCGGTTTTGGAGCAGTGGTTTCTTCCTTGCTGAGCGGCCTTTCAGGTTATGTCGATATCGGATTTGTTTTACTGTGGATATAGATATTTTTGTACCTGTTTCCTCCAGCATCTTCACAAGGTCCTTTGCTGTTGTTCTGGGATATATTTGCACTTATCCCACCAAAGTACGTTCATCTCTAGGAGACAGAACGCGTCTCCTTCCTGAGCAGTATGACGGCTGCGTGGTCCCATGGTGTTTATACTTGCGTACTATTGTTTGTACAGATGAACGTGGTACCTTCAGGCGTTTGGAAATTCCTCTCAAGGGTGAACCAGACTTGTGGAGGTCTACAATTTTTTTCTGAGGTCTTGGCGGATTTCTTTTGATTTTCCCATGATGTCAAGCAAAGAGGCACTGAGTTTGAAGGTAGGCCTTGAAAGACATCCACAGGTACACCTCCCAATGACTCAAAAGCCTATCAGAAGCTTCTAAAGCCATGACATCATTTTTCTGGAATTTTCCAAGCTGTTTAATAGTCCCAAAAGTGCCAACTCCACCCACCCTGCATGTCACTGGTCAGGCTAAATCAATCACACCTCCAGTATTTGACATTACATATATTTGCACCCCCCCGATCTGCTCAGTACTCCATAGTAATTATATTTATATGGTTATGACTATGTCTCTATACTTTTTGCAGTTTCTCCGTGATCTCTGAGTCCAGATTCTCCATGATATCAGGGTCAGATGCCGAGAGCATCTATATGGAGCCCATTCACCTGTCCTCAGCTATAGCTGCCAAACAAATCATCAACGAGGGTGAGACACAGATTCTTTCCACCAACCACACATAACTCACATGCTGTTTTTGTGGCTTCGTGAGTGGATCTGAACATTATGATTTAAAATATCTAAATGAAAGCTTTCATATTGGCAGAATACAATTTTATAAATGCTGTTCACCTAGAGAAGCATGGCTGTCGACAAAGCGAGCGCTTGGGACTGTAAAGTTCTATCTGGAAAAAGATGATTCTGAGATAATTGGCTTTAAAGTTCTGAACCCTCATTGGTTTGAATGGTGTCAACTACTTTTATCTTGTATTCTTTTTAACTTAACATGAATTGAGGTATTTAGACTACTGTATAGGTAGAGAACGTTGAACAGAACAAGGTTATGTCAATAACTAAATGCTGACTAAAATACAGATAGAACCAATAGTCCCAAGCTCTCGAAAGGTTAAAGAAAGTTGAAGGGTGGAACCACAAAGAAAGCCGGGGAAAAACAGCCAACCCTAGTCATGTTTGCAGGTTCACCTTATACAGAGAGTACCTTGGGGCAGCAGGTAGCCTAGTGGTAGCCTAGTGGTTGGTTAGAGCGTTGGGCCAGTAACTGAAAGGTTGCTGGATCGAATCCCAGAGCTGACAAGGTAAAAATATCCCACTGTTCCCTGGTAGGCTGTCATTGTAAATAAGAATTTGCTCTTAACTGACTTGCCTAGTTTAAAAAAATACTGTACTGGTGCCAAGCACTATGGGAGTGTTTGGCTCCAGTACATATTTTATTTGTTCCATAGAGATAAAGCAGTTTAGCTCTGTGGTTTGTCCCCATTCAATTCAATAGAACTGTATTGTCCCCGAAGGCCAATTTTGGTTGCATTGCATTACACAATGTCACGGACAAAGCTACTTCTCTTCGGCATGATAAAGATACTTATATTACATACAAGGTTCAATAATCTATCCAAGACACTCCAGAGAGACCTTGAATACATACAGCGTGCACTGCAATGCTCTATTATCCTGGACCTATATAATAGGCGGTGTCAGAGGAAAGCCCATAAAATTGTCAGAGACTCCAGTCACCCAAGTCATAGACTGTTTTCTCTGCTACCGCACGGCAAGCGGTACCGGAGCGCCAAGTCTTAATAGCTTCTATCCCCAAGCCATAAGACTGCTGAACAATTAATCAAATGGCCACCGGACTATTTACATTGACACCCCCCCACCCTCCATTTGTTTTGTATACTGCTGCTACTCGCGGTTTATTATCTATGCATAGTCACTTCACCCCTACCTACATGTACAAATTACCTCAAATAACCTGTACCCCCACACACTGACTTGGTACCCCCTGTATATAGCCTCGTTATTGTTATTTTATTGTGTTACTTTAAAAAACATTTTTACTTTAGTTTATTTGGTAAATATTTTCTTAACTCTTCTTGAACTGCACTGTTGGATTGGTGGGTCCCACACGGGGACGTGTGAGCTAACGTAGGCTAATGCGATTAGCATGAGGTTGTAAGTAACAAGAACATTTCTCAGGATATTGGCAGAAAGCTTAAATTCTTGTTAATCTAACTGCACTGTCCAATTTACAGTAGCTATTGCAGTGAAAGAATACCATGCTATTGTTTGAGGAGAGTGCACAGTTTTGAACTTGAAAAGTTATTAATAAACAAAGTAGGCACATTTGGGCAGTTTTCATACAACATTTGAACAGAAGTGCAATGATTCATTGGATCAGTCTAAAACTTTGCACATACACTGCTGTCATCTAGTGGCCAAAATCTAAATTGCACCTGTGCTGGAATAATACATTATGGCCTTTCTCTTGCATTACCAGATCTAATGTGTTATATTCTCCTACATTCCTTTCACATTTCCACAAACTTCAAAATGTTTCCTTTCAAATGATATCAAGAATATGCCTATCCTTGCTTCAGGGCCTCAGCTACAGGCAGTTAGATTTGGGTATGTCATTTTAGGCAAAAAAAATAAAAAGGGGCGGATCCTTATGAGGTTTTAAGGGCTTGTAAGTAAGCATTTCACGGTAAGGTCTACACTTGTTGTATTTGGCGCATGTGACAAATAAAGTTTGATTTGATTATACTGTAGCGTTAGAATAATCACCTCTATCTTTTACCTGAGAATACAATGTGTTCATTATGGCAATATCCAGCTAGAGACGTCCAAGCCATTGTACATAGCTAGACTGTCTGATTGGGGTACTGCGTTCGCCCACACACCACAATTATGCTCCTAGCTAACTTTGAATAGGTTATTTTGCTTTCTAACAGTGTGTCCCTGCAGCAGCTGTCTATCCTTAACGGATGCTGTCTGAAAATGTGACATACTCCCGGTATGGTTTGTGAAGACTGACACAGAGGGTGGGGATTTTTGCAGCACAAAGTTATTTCCTTCAATCTAGCCACTGTCTGTAGCCTACTTACACGTTTAGATGCAATGAATTATGTAATATTGTGGATTAGGCAGTAGGGTGTGTGTGTGTGTGTGTGTGTGTGTGTGTGTGTGTGTGTGTGTGTGTGTGTGTGTGTGTGTGTGTGTATGTGTGTGTGTGTGTGTATCTGAATAGTCTGCTCTTTCCTTTCCTCAGAGCTCCCACAACGGGGTATCAGGGCAGAGAGTACCCCAGACAGCATGTTGGAGACAGCGGAACAGCTGATGGTGGAGGACCTGTACAACCGGGTGAAGGACATGATCGATGACCGCAGCCCCTACAACACCCCCTGTGTGATGGACATCCAGCGGGCCATGGTACAGGACCGCCTGGAGGCCCCCAACAACCCCGTGGACGAGGTGTGGAACAACATATTCATCGCTGAGAAGTGAGTCACACACTGTGCCGTGGAAGTTACTGTGTGCATTACATATCCCCACACACCCATCACACACAAGCACACACACACACACACACACATGCTCTGCCCTTCAAAATACAGTATTATATGCATAGCTCATGGAACATCATGCCAGCTAGATTTACCCCCACCTCACTTTCACCATAGACTACTTCACTGAGTGTCAATAGAATGACAGATAGATAGCTGTTCACCTCCTATGGTATAATTAAGCAACAAGGCCCGAGTGGGTGTGGTATATGGTCAATATACCATGGGTAGGGGCAGTTCTTATGCACGACACAACGCAGAGTGCCTGGATACAGCCCTTAGCCGTGGTATATTGGCTATATACCACAAATTCCCGAGGAACCTTATTGCTATTATAAACTGGTTATCAACGTATAATTAGAGCAGTAAAAAGACATGTTTTGTCGTACCCGTGTTATACGGTCTGATATACCACGGCTGTCAGCCAGTCAGCATTCATCCCTCGAACCATCCAGTAGTATATAATACTTTGTAAAAGAGGCCTGTGTATTGCAGTCTGTTTCGGGTCAGTGTACTTGTCATGGATACTCCATGTCCTTACCAGCCATTTCATAACCGTGACTATATGACCACAACAACAACAGCGTTGCTTGTTCCTTCCTCTGTTTTGCAGATCCGTGGCTGTCAATAAAGCTCGTCTGAAGCGCATGGGCATCACCCACATCCTGAACGCTGCCCACGGTACCGGGGTCTACACCGGGGAGGCCTTCTACGCTGGCATGAACATCGGCTACATGGGTATCGAGGTAGATGACTTTGCAGAGTCTGACATCTCCCCTCACTTCAGAACCTGCGCTGAGTTCCTGGATGAGGCCCTGTTGACACACAAGGGTGAGTCAGGGTTCTTTTGTGTGTTCTTATTGGTGGATCAAGGCCCAATTCTTAATGGACCCGCCTTAGACCCTACGCCCTATGCATTTGTAGATCTACCAGGATTTGATTGATGAAAGTAATATGGTGAAACTTCCACCTAGCCTATCAGACAGCGAGGGAGAGCTATTACCAGGATATTTAATGGATACGATATGAACGTCTTCTTGTATGATCTCATGTTTTTCTCCCATTTCCATTTACGTTGAGTCTGGGCTGACCTGGACATAGTAGAACCAATCTCTGGATTGTTTTACTTGGTTTAACTGGACTCAGTGATGATGAGGCTTGGAATTCCATCTCTAGACCAATCCAGAGACTGCTTGGAGTTCCATCTAGATTCTAGACTAATCTATAGACTACTCCTAATTACTCATCATAACCAGGGGTGGCTGTCAGTTTTATTTTAGGGAGGTCACTCAGAGCCAATGGACAGGGATAGCCTAGCTATATCTGGACTCTGTTTAGGCGGGTGAATCATCTTCTAAAGCTTTTTACCCCCCTCCGCCTCAACTCTAATTAAACCCCAAATAGATTAGATCCACTGACCTCTTCTGAGTTAATTAAACACATAGCTGTTAAGAATCAGGTTAAATGTCAAGCAGTAGTGACTAGTATTCATGTCATTGGTTTAGGTCTGCGGGGCCTCGCGCTCCTTTCCGCTACAGGGAGGGACTAGGCAACGTATCACATTTCAAACCTGGCACCTTGGGGGTTATCATATCATGGGTTATGATTTCAGAGTTTATAACTGGTGGGGTACAGTGCTTAGGAGTGACACAGTCACAACTGGAAGGGAATACAGCCCTCTGGTGGTTATAGAGTGTCATTGCAGAGCAGACATCATGCTGGCTCTACCTGCACATAAAATGTATTAGCCTCCTACAGCTACAGCTGTTATCATCAAACTGGTACCTAATGCTTTCAGATTCATGAAATCAGTATTGTCATTTGCTCATCCCTTATGTTGCAAATGTATCTTTAATTAACTATATATAAACCCTGAAAAATATTTATTTCTTATGTCAAGGGTAACCAATGGGAAGTGTGTTTTTGTCTTCTTCTCCTGCAGGTAAGGTCCTGGTGTCCTCTATGATGGGCGAGAGCCGCTCCGCTGTGCTGGTGGCCGCCTACCTCATGATTTTCCAACACATGACCATCATGGAGGCACTGACCACTCTGAGGAAGAAGCGACCCATCAACCCCAACGAGGGCTTCCTAAAGCAGCTGCGTCAGCTCAACGAGACGCTACTAGAGGAGCGTGATGACGATGATGACGACACCCTCAGCCAGTGCTCCGTCATCGACGCCCACACCCGCGCCCAACTGTTTGACGACGAAGAGAGCATGATGGGCGTGAAGGCCCACTCCATCATGATGGAGGAGGAGGAGGACAGCCAAAGCGTGATGAGTAGCGTGGCCTCGTCTGCCGCAGCCGCCGCCCTCAGGGATGGGGTTTTTGGAGGGCAGCGGATGGGCCTGGAACGGGCAGAGACGACAGAGGGCCTGGCCCTGCCTGGAAAAGACCCTGGCGACGGTGGAGAGGATGCAGAGGATGGGGATGAAGATGGCATGAGCATGATCCGCGAGTGGCAGAGGAGGAACGAGAAGTACCAGAGCGAGGAGTGGTGGGAGCAACAGCTGATGAGCGAGGCTGGGGACGAGGAGTCTCTCCTGGGGGGCATGCAGGGTCCTGGGGCACCAGAAGACCTGGAGAGCGTGACCAGCGAGGACGTCCAGGCCATGAAAGAGCGCCTGAAGTGGCGCCCGCGGCGCTCCCCTTCAGAGACAGTGTCCACGGCCAGTTGCAGCAGCTACTCTGACCTGTGGAAGCAGCGTCTGAAGGAGATTGAGGAGCAGGCGGCGGCGCGCTACCGCAAGAAGGACGACGACAATAACAGTGAGAGCACAGCGATGGAGGGGACAGAAAATAAGAAGCAGACAATCGAGGACGACGTGGAGAGTGTGCTCTCGGACACCAGCTCCATGTACAACTTCTGCAAGAGGAACAAGGAGAACCTAACTCCCCTGGAGCGCTGGAGGGTGAAGAGGATCCAGTTTGGCTGGAATAAGAACGATGAAGGGAGGGATGGGGAGAAAAGAGCCGGGGGTATATGGGGCAGTGGGGAGCAGGGAGAGGGCAATGCTGAGGCCCACACTCAGGCACTGGAGGACGTCAACCTCACAGCCTACCAGACCTGGAAGATGAAACAGGCGAAGCGGCTTGGAGAGGACAACAAGGCAACAAAAGATGACATTGTGGAGATGAGCCGCGGCGAGGACTCGGCCACAGCCAAGAGGAGACAGAGGCGGGAGGAGCTCCTGGAGCGCTCGCGGAAGACGCTGGAGGAGAGTCAGTCCATGTGCGGCTGGGAGAAGGAGAGCTCCATGAGCGGAAGCACCCTGCCGCTCTCTGCCTTCTTCGCCCAGCCTGGCGGCTCACAAGCCGGAAGTGTTGCCAATGATGACAACATGTCCATGCTGAGTGGCAGGTCTTCTGTATCCCAAGCTCGCAGCACCAGATCTCAGGCCTCCATGGGCTCAGGAATTCCGCAGGGCATTCCCCAAGTCCCCATGATCCCTGTGCCCACAATGCAGGGACCTGGTGGGGAGCCCATGGTCGACCTGTCCAGCATTCAAAACTGGATCGCCAATGTGGTGTCCGAGACCCTCATCCAGAAGGAGCGTGAGATGAGCCTCCCCCCGTCCCAGGCTGGATCGGTGCTAAGTTTCGGTGGGGCATCTAGTGTGGTAGGGCCAGCAAGACGTGGCTTGGACAATGACAAGGCTTCTATGCTGAGTGGAGCGTCCTATTCGAGCTCGCTGGCTCATCACGGTGTCAGTGCTGACAGGGCCGAGTCTGTGCTCTCCGGTAGAAGTGCTGCTTCTTCTACCAGTAATCTCTCCAGCGTCTCCGATCTGGGCTCCCGCAGGAGCAAGATCACCACCACCAGCGTGCCCCTCTACAGCCTTTTTGCGGACCAGGTCAACCTACAGAAGCTGGACTCCATGGACAAGCAGATGCAGTCGGAGATGAGGAACAAGATGGCCTGCTACGGGGTGAAGAAGATCGCCGAAGATAACAAGCGCAGCACACTCTACAAGAAGAAGAAGCCCAAGGACAAGGGTGAAGAGGAGGAAGAGAAGGAGGATGACTATTTAACGGGAAAGATAAAGACGTCTCTCCCACCTGCACCAGAGAAAAAGAAAGCACCTACGCGAAGCTATGGCCTTTCGGGCTGCCTAAATCTCTCCACCGCTCTGGAGAAAGAAAAGAAAACCAGTGTTGATGAATGGCTAACCAACGTCATGCCTCCTTCGAGGAAACCAGCATCCTATAGTGCAGAAGACGAGACTGATCCAGGGCCATCTGCCTCCGTGTATAACTTCGGAGGCCGGAGGGACTCATCTGAGGAGGAAGAAGAAGAGGAGGAGTATGAAGTCGCATCCAGATATCGCTCCAGATTCCAGGCAGACACAGAGTCACGTGTACTTGGCAAATTGTCTTCCAACGGCGTGGATTCCAGCAGCTACAGGGCTAGAAGATCCTTCGCAACCACTGAGGAAGACGAGGAAGAAGAGGAGAGTTATACATCGAAGAGGAAGTTTACTCAACACTCACAATATGAGAGTGGAGGGGAGACGGAGGGGAGGATAGAAAGGAAGGAAGAAAAGGAGGAGGAAGAAGATGTCGACAGATTCCTCAGCCAGCTTAGGCAGAGGTCTCGGGCTCGGGCTGAGGCAGAAATGCAGGACGATGACATCGTAGCAGCTTGGAGGGCACAACAAGAGTCAAAGTCAAATGGTTACAGAAGCAGTGACTCTTAACCAATCAAAGACAGTGTCACACTTACAGTATGAAAGAAACTCAATCCAATGTTAATATGTTTCTTCAGCTAATAAATTAAAATTGCACACTTGCTACACATGCTGCCGCTAGTCAATGGGGATTTCTTAGAACATCACTTGTGGTCTTTTTAGTCTCAGAAGTGGGGTGACCTTTATAATTCTATAGGTACTTGTTATAGATCATTCTGACATGTAAATACTAATCTAAATCAAATATCTACGCTTTATTAGAATGGAAAAGGGAAAATGTGCACCTTGCTTTCTAAACTCAAACGAGTTTATTTCTCATAGTGAATTTTATAATCAAATGGACGCAAAATATTCATATTCACAATATTTAAATATTGCCTCAACCTAACTGCATTGCTTGTGCAGTGCAAGTAGAGTAACACTTGAACACACGTTTGCTGTTTGTTGCATTGATTGTAAAATGCAACAACTAACCTACAAAACAATCTAAACTAGATTACTGTTCAAGACATAAAATATTTATGCTGTACAATTTTTGAGGCCCAAACGCAACCCATATCAAAGCACTTATAATTGCAATAAATGTTAAAGCAATTATCTGGTTGTTTTTATTTTTTAATCTCATTCCTCATGCCTAAGGACACCTGGATTCTAGTTGATCACATCTTTATGGGAAACATGACACAGAGTAGAAGAATAGAAGACAGAATAGAAGGAATTAGGATAAGCATGAACCAAATCGCATAGCACTTTACATTGTAAGGGGGAACTCAACATATTCATCACTACTGAACTGGGTGCTTTTTATCACAATATTTTACCCCATACATACTATCTTCTTGTTATATTATGGGTAGAAGACTACCGCAAGACACACTTTGACAAGGCAGTCAATATCCTATTGAGCATCTGTCTAGCCCTACAAGTATGGGCATGTACTGTATGCACTCGCACAGTTCAAGCCAGAAGACATACACGCGCGCAAATAACATAGTCAATGCTACTGTTCCACTTTGCGAAAGAAAAACATGTCATTACTACTCTCTGCCATGGTTTATTTGTAGTGATGTTATTGTCTCTTTTGATGCCAGGTGAGTGTTAGGCTAGTGACTAGATGAACATGATAGATGGGCAAAAGTAAAAAAAAGTATATGCAGAACTGAGCTAGAACAGCCGAT
This sequence comes from Salmo trutta, assembly GCF_901001165.1. Classification (NCBI taxonomy): domain Eukaryota; kingdom Metazoa; phylum Chordata; class Actinopteri; order Salmoniformes; family Salmonidae; genus Salmo; species Salmo trutta. Next base: position 3,635,210 of record NC_042995.1, on the reverse strand, counting down.
ATCTGTTCTAAAATTAATTGTAGGATTATGTTAGGGTTGGTCGGGTATAAGTGTTTAAAATCGTGTTTGAGGTTTTTGAAGCGCTGTAGGCCTACTTCCGTCGGTTCTAGCATGGTCAGATAGTGACGGGTGGGAGGGCTTCTATAGTTGACTGAACGCATTTGTTTTAAATATTCAATATGGCGGACGGAGGAGTAATGAGCCAATATGAAAGTTCAGGACCAGGTAATCATTACTACATTTTACATATTCATTTGCAGATTATATCTTATTAGGCTTGACTTCGTGATAAATAAACGAAAAGACCAGCACCATATGGTTGGTCCAGTTTACAATCTTACCCGGCGCGTGTAGGAGGAAAAAAAACTAGCCAGGATTGTTGTTGTCGTTCGAGGAGAAGACGTTCCCTCCTTTGTGTGGTGCGCGTTCCATATTCATACCCAAAAGTCACAGCAATTTAACATATTTTATCTGTAATCGGCAACGCTGTTGAGTTTTTTGCTCTAGCTATTTCACTTTTTTATTTGTAATGGAACATAGCTACAGAAAAAAAGGCAATAGTTAACGAGCTAGCTTCGCTTGCATGGACACTAGCTAGCAAATAGCTAGTGTTACTTCGTGCTAACTAGCAGCTCGCTACATTTTGCATATTAATTTATCTCAGAGGTATGCTTAGAATTAATTTTAAAGAATCTAGCGAGGACTTGATACAACAATTGCATTAATTCAGTAAATCTATTATTTGCAATGCAGTTGGGAGGAGGGGTTTACCGCTAGGAGGAGATCACTTATTTTCATTACTATTTGACTACAGTAACTTGATTGTAGCAATGAACACAGTCAACGTTTTGGGTACTGTATCAATGAGATCGCACCAACGAAAAACTATGAAAATCCATGGAAACGTTGACATCCTTATAGCGTAGTTCTCCTAACTTCTCTTCGACATTTGAACTAAAACGTTTTGATAAAATGTTTAACAGCTTGGAGTGGAGTTTGCCACCACGTTTGTAACTCTGGTTACAGGCAAGTAAGTACCTGTACCAAGTTCCAGGCCGAGGTCACAGACTAGCTATCAGGTTGAATACTTTTTGGGCAAAGAGGGCTACTGTTCCCAACTGGTTTGTTCTGTTTGCTAGTGAAAGCAGACTGAAATTGAAATGGCCAAGTTTGTCATCGTTTGTGTCTTCCCCGCTAGGCCTACAGGCATGCCAGTGGAATAACTTTGAGTTGTCCTAGTACTAGCTCAGCCTGTGTTTTTATGAAGAGTAAATGTGACACAGTTGAGTAAGAGACCCCTCCCGAGCCACCCCACGGTGTACTAGAGGTTGATGTAAGAACAAGGTCTTCTGTGGATCTCATGTAGACTACTCATCATATAGGCTACCCATCAGTCTCTTCCAAAACAATCACATTTTTCACTTAGCCTATTCCTTTCCCATTTTTCCTTTTACTACCGTCTAGTCCTGTATTTGTCTACCTGGAGGTAAACGACTTCTGATAGAATGTTACGGAGTGTCGTAAAGCCCTGAGTGTCAGGGCCTCCAATGGTCAGGAGGAATCGTATGCAGTGTTTTTCAGCTCCAATTTGATAGAATATGATCAATGTTTTGCATATTTTGGATGTCTGTTATTTGAATATGCTGAATTTTCATTTTCTCTGCCATCTCCTCTCTCTGCCCCCTCTCTCCTGTGCACTCTATCTTCCTTATCTACTTTGCATTATGCATTTGGGCTTTCAATAACATGAAAGCATAATTCATTGCTAATCTGAAATTCTATTAATTGAATGATTTGCATAATGCATTGTGTGCCAATTAGGTTTATGGAACTCAAGGCTCTTATCCACAACTGTCTGCTGAAGCTCCAACATTTTCAATGTAGGCTTACAGCCATCAGTCTCATACACATTCAATGTCATATATGTTTTGTTTTGGAGATTTGCCATTGAAGAGAAGGCCATGATAAGGGTTTGAGTAGTCATACACTCGCTCACGCCTTCATGTCTTGGATTTGGAAACAACGTTTACTATCAGTTTGCTATCAAATGGCAAAGTGGGGCCTACAGCTTGGAAGTAATTTATCCCCCTCGCCCTCACATTATAAGAGTTGCGAGGGAGAGAGTGCGCACAAGAGTGAACTTATTTGGCACATGCCACGTACTCCTTAAAAGATATCCAATTAATATGCAAATTAGCTGATCAATATTTATAAAGATTTTTTGAATTATGCAGAAAGCTTTCGGAGCGCTGTGTGAAATGAATTGCTCGCCGCAACTTCAAAGTGGGCGCCTTGGCTTAATGAGAAACGGGGGGCTGAATTTGCATACGGCTCTAATCAGCTGAATACTGATTACGCTGCTTCGTTATGGGCGCTACGCTGCCAGCTCCACTCTGTTTCTGTTCCATTCCACAGGGAGGGAGAGAGCGAGAGAGGAAAATGAGGAGAAAAAGACAGGAGGACTGTTTGCCACACTCTTGTTGATTTGTTACAGTGAGAGAGGCGGTGTGTGGAGCAGCTAGTTGTTACAGTGAGAGAGGCGGTGTGCCGATCAGCTAGTTGTTACAGTGAGAGAGGCGGTGTGCCGATCAGCTAGTTGTTACAGTGAGAAAGGCGGTGTGCCGAGCAGCTAGTTGTTACAGTGAGAGAGGCGGTGTGCCGAGCATCTAGTTGTTACAGTGAGAGAGGCGGTGTGCCGAGCAGCTAGTTGTTACAGTGAGAGAGGCGGTGTGCCGAGCAGCTAGTTGTTACAGTGAGAGAGGCGGTGTGCCGAGCAGCTAGTTGTTACAGTGAGAGAGGCGGTGTGCCGAGCAGCTAGTTGTTACAGTGAGAGAGGCGGTGTGCCGAGCAGCTAGTTGTTACAGTGAGAGAGGCGGTGTGCCGAGCAGCCAGTTGTTACAGTGAGAGAGGCGGTGTGCCGAGCAGCCAGTTGTTACAGTGAGAGAGGCGGTGTGCCGAGCAGCCAGTTGTTACAGTGAGAGAGGCGGTGTGCCGAGCAGCCAGTTGTTACAGTGAGAGAGGCGGTGTGCCGAGCAGCTAGTTGTTACAGTGAGAGAGGCGGTGTGCCGAGCAGCTAGTTGTTACAGTGAGAGAGGCGGTGTGCGGAGCAGCTAGTTGTTACAGTGAGAGAGGCGGTGTGCGGAGCAGCTAGTTGTTACAGTGAGAGAGGCGGTGTGCCGAGCAGCTAGTTGTTACAGTGAGAGAGGCGGTGTGCCGAGCAGCTAGTTGTTACAGTGAGAGAGGCGGTGTGCCGAGCAGCTAGTTGTTACAGTGAGAGAGGCGGTGTGCCGAGCAGCTAGTTGTTACAGTGAGAGAGGCGGTGTGCCGAGCAGCTAGTTGTTACAGTGAGAGAGGCGGTGTGCCGAGCATCTAGTTGTTACAGTGAGAGAGGCGGTGTGCCGAGCATCTAGTTGTTACAGTGAGAGAGGCGGTGTGCCGAGCAGCTAGTTGTTACAGTGAGAGAGGCGGTGTGCCGAGCAGCTAGTTGTTACAGTGAGAGAGGCGGTGTGCCGATCAGCTAGTTGTTACAGTGAGAGAGGCGGTGTGCCGAGCAGCTAGTTGTTACAGTGAGAGAGGCGGTGTGCCGAGCAGCTAGTTGTTACAGTGAGAGAGGCGGTGTGCGGAGCAGCTAGTTGTTACAGTGAGAGAGGCGGTGTGCGGAGCATCTAGTTGTTACAGTGAGAGAGGCGGTGTGCCGAGCAGCTAGTTGTTACAGTGAGAGAGGCGGTGTGCCGAGCAGCTAGTTGTTACAGTGAGAGAGGCGGTGTGCCGAGCATCTAGTTGTTACAGTGAGAGAGGCGGTGTGCCGAGCAGCTAGTTGTTACAGTGAGAGAGGCGGTGTTGTTACAGTCAGCGAGAGAGAACACTAGACGGATCTCCTCCTGTTGGGTTCTGTTTAACACATCTGGCTGTGCCAGTCTTCTGGGTTCTGATTGCTCCTGGTCAGTGAGCCCAACTGAGCGGGGTCAGTGCCAGCTGGCCTGGATGGCACGCTGGTGATGCCACAGACTGGACTCTGCAATAGCCGGTGAGCAGAGCAGTGTGAGAGATCTGTTCCAATATCCACACTAACATACCACTTGAATGAAGCAATGTTTTGGGTTTGGATACAGTGCTATTCAATTGGTATGCTAGTAGTATGGGTACTGTGCCGTGTGTCATGACAATAGACTATTCCAGAACACCTGTGATGGTTTGTGGAATTCTACACTTGTTGATCCATTGAATTTGCCATTTTCTTTTGTTTTCTGAAGGCATAAATTGAATTGTCATGTGCTGTTTCCGAGCCGTCTGGTAAGCTAAGCTTCTATTTTTCCTCTCTGTTTCAGACTCGATAATCAACCTGTCAGTATCCAGTAAAAGCAACATGGAGAACGGGGACATAGTCAAAGGTGAGTTCCTACAGCCTTTTTTTGATTACAGCTAGTGCCTTTAGTATGTAATGGAATATGTGTTTCTTGGAATGAGCTTGGCCATCTTTATATATTATGGCCTGTTTCATTTCCATCACAGAAAATGTAGTCCTGAACTGACTTGCGGTTCGATGGTGTTGTCCTCGGTACTGTACTGTGGTAACAGAGTAGTAACAACTTTGAGTCTGTATATTTAGTCCAATGCGAAGATGTTGGAGGATTTTGACTGTGTTGTTCTGACTGACCTTCCGTCTCTCTAGGCGTGCTGACCAATGGCCGGGACTCTCAGAAGCAGACTGTCATGTCCCTCACCAATGCACAGTCACAGGCTCTGCTGCAACAGGTAACACACACACTCCCACGCATTACCCATATTCTTCTTCTTATTATTATTATTTTTACAAAAGCCAGAAATGCTCATTTGCATACTTTTAGTCTCTAATACTCTACAAGCCAATAGTCAGTTAGCTCCATAGCCAACATGATGCTAACACCAAGGCAAGACGGATAAGATCCCGTCCCCTTGGCTACAGTTCAGGACTACAGGGTAGCCTAGTGGTTAGAGTGTTGGACTAGTAACCGAAAGGTTGCAAGTTTGAATCCCAAAGCTGACAAGGTAAAAATCTGTTGTTCTACCCCTGAACAAGGCAGTTAACCCACTGTTCCTAGGCTGTCATTGAAAATAAGAATTTGTTCTTAACTGACTTGCCTAGTTAAATGAAGGTAAAATAAAATACTCAGGGGTCCATTCATTGCGTCCAGCGTTGCCATGGTGACGCCTTTAGCCCGCTATTTTAGCCCGCCAGCTTGGAACTAGCCGTTAAAATGGAAGTACAGCAACCTGCTGCCTGGCATGCCTCCTCTCGCTGAAACAAAAAACCAGCGCGCTGCATGCTAATTAGCCCACTCCAACCGTCGCTTAGAAACAGGTGGGGGTGGATATGCAAATGTATGCCAATTTACATGTGCCTCATAACCAGTCTTTGATTATAATACTCCCACCTCCTCTCTCTCTCTCTCTCTCTGCAGTCATATCCCCATAGGTTGCACTGGCTTTTTACAATTTAAAAGTAGTAGGGTTTAAGCCACAGATTAAATCTCTGATACACACCCCCTTTTATCTCTCTTACTCACACGCCCTCTCCCTCACTCCTCTCTCTGTCTCTCTCTGTCTCTCTCTGTGTCTCTCTGTGTCTCTCTGTGTGTGTGTTTGTTTGTGTAGTTGACCTTGTCTCCAGCGCAGCAGCAGCTGTTTCTCCAGCAGGCTCAGGCCCAGCTCCTTGCAGCAGCCGTTCAGCAGCACTCCGCCAGCCAGACCCAGAACAGCAGCACCACGGGGGCCGCCATCTCTGCCTCCGCAGCCACCCCCATCACCACCCAACTCCCACTGTCCCAGCCTATACACATCACTCCTGTAAGAGATCTACTATAGTGTTATATACTCACTCACACACAGTGACTCATACTTGTCTAACACTGGCTCCTCTCTCTCTCTCCCCCTCTCAGCTCCAGCAGCAGGGCCTGCAGCAGTTTGTGTTGGTCCAGCCAGGTCATTCCATGGCCACCCAGCTTCAGCCTCAGTTCTTCATCTCCCAGACTCCACAGGGACAGCCCAGTATGTTTCAGTATCATAGTAAGCTATACACCAGCACTGAAGTAGTTTCATGTTTCAGGACCTTTCACTAAACCGTCTCTCATTTGACAGATCTCCTGCAAGCCCAAAATCTTCTCACTCAACTACCTCAGAGCCAAGCCAACCTCCTACAGACTCCAACTATCACAATGGCTCCACAGGTTAGGGGAAACACACACTTTTTCACAGTAGCCGAATTGTTAGTGGCTGTGGGTTGTTTCAGGACAGGAACACGGACCATGCACATCTCTTATCTTCCTCCCTCTATCTTTCTCTCCTATCGCGCGCAGGCGGCCGCTCCCACGCGGACCATAACTGCCACCCCCGGCCAGCTCCTCATCCACAGCCAGACCCCGCCCCCTAAGGGTCTGGGCACGCCCACTCTGGAGGACGCCAGTGATCTGGAAGAGCTGGAGATTTTCTCCAAGGCCTTCAAACAGAGGAGGATCAGACTGGGCTTCACACAGGTATGGCCCAGGGACTCAGGACTGGCTTCCGCTGTAATACGCTCATAATAGATTGGATTTTATTTTTTGTGTTTGTGATAAATTATTTAATCCAAAACTGATTTTTCCCCCCCCTCATTATTTTACCATAGAAACAAGATATGAAAGAGTTCCATGGATTGCATTTATATTGTACTTGAGCTTTTTTTCCTAAATACTCAGTGCTTCAAACTACATTTTTAAGGAAGGGAACTCACCCTATATACTACCAACCTGATTGATGTCAGTCTTACTTTGCCTGCGTCTTCTCCCCCTCTCTTCTCCCTCCAGGGTGACGTGGGGCTGGCCATGGGGAAGCTGTATGGTAATGACTTCAGCCAGACCACCATCTCCCGCTTTGAAGCACTCAACCTGAGCTTCAAGAACATGTGCAAGCTGAAACCGCTGCTGGAGAAGTGGCTCAACGACGCAGGTAGGTCCTCATAAGGAAGGTGTGTGTGTGTGTGTGTGTGTGTTTTAATTGTTTTTATTTTTTAAATTCTGTCATTATGTACATTTTTATATTTGGATAGTGTATCTGAGAATTTTTCTCCCTCTGTGTTTTCTGACCCACTCTCCTTGTCCCCCTGGCTGCAGAGAATGTGAGCTCAGAGTCCAGCCCCAGCCTCAGTCCCCTGGGCTCTGGTCACGGGTCACCCAGCCTGGCGTCTGACCTCAATAGCCGGCGCCGCAAGAAGAGGACCAGCATCGACACCAATATCCGCGTGGCCCTGGAGAAGAGCTTCCTCCAGGTGAGACCTGGTTCTAACAAAGAAGATTGTACCTGTTCAGACGAGATTTAGATGCCTTTTAGAAGAGCTCGACCCAAATAAGGGATGTTTGACTGTACGCCGTGCATTTAGAAGTAGCCGGGGTGTCTACAGAACACTGCCAGCTCTTGGTGTCTACTTTCTCTCACTGAGTCTGGTGCTCTTTGTCCCCTTGCAGCAAAACCAGAAGCCGTCGTCAGACGAGATCTCCCTGATAGCAGACCAGCTGAACATGGAGAAGGAGGTGATCCGGGTGTGGTTCTGTAACCGCCGGCAGAAGGAGAAGAGGATCAATCCTCCCAGCAGCTCAGCTTTCCAGAAGTCCATCTTCTCGTCCCCTACTACTGCCAGCCTGGTGAACACTGTACCCCAGACCACTGTGACCGTCACCCCCTCTCTGCCTGTCACCAGCTTCAGCCTCACAGGTACGTGTATATTTTTCTAGTCTGGGGTGTACTCGTCTGATCTTTGCCATTGATAGTTTCTGTGATGGCAAAGCCCAAAGAGGGATTCACCGTCTAGTGGAAAGTGTGTCCTCTGTGCATCTCTATGGGTCCATATACATGCAGGCTATAACCACAACTGATAGCTGATGTTTGGTTTACATTATATATGGCTAATTAAGCAGCCCATATATATATATATATATATATATATATATATATCTCGCAGCACTTGTAGACTGACACAGGAAGGCAGCGCCACGGATGAAAGGAAATTAGTGATCAAAGCTGAGGTAGTAAGTAGAGCGAGCGGCCTGCCTTCCTCTCTCCCACAGTCAAACTGAGCTTTTGAGATATTTTTCATGAAAGTAATATAAACCGTTACTTTTTCAAGTAACTAATCCCAACACTGATGGGTAGTAGCAGTTCCACATTAGTTTATCCAGACTAAGATCATGGGAATTGCCAGGGACCTCACGATACCACATCACCATACTTGGGTGCCGATTCTTCTATATGTATTGCGATTTGATACTATGATTTTTATTGCGATTTCGATGTTCCAAACATATTACTCACCATATGTCTGCAGCGGAGGGATGAGGGAGAGCCATGAGAAAACTGGTTTTGATCAGTCAGTGAAATAAACGTGCTGAAAACAAATTGGCTTCCTATTTTAAAAGAAGATGGAGAACAAGCATTTCGCTACATCTGCTAAACACGTGTATGTGACAAACAAAATTTGATTTGAAGCTATGAAGGAAAAATAGTGCTGGTACAGAAAACTAGCGCAAAAAAATATATTGTCAAAACGATACGATATGCCGTCAAAAATAATATCCGACTAACTATTGATAGTTTTTTCCCCTCATCGTTGAAGGTGATGCAGTCCTGTCTTTTGTCCTGTAGTTATTTATTTGATGTTGATAGTATATTATTTATATGGTGTAATGTTGACCATCCTGTGTTCTAGACAGGACCCTAGCGTCAGCCACCGGCAACACAGCATCCGTCATCTCCAGCACCCCTACAGTCCCCTCTATGTCCCTCACACCCTCCTCCTCCGTGACAACCATGTCACAGCCAGCCGTTACCATGACGCAGGCGGGGCAGATGCTCTACAGCAACGGCGGCGGTCTGGCTGCAATGGCGGCTGCAGCGGCGGGAATCAGCCCGAGTCTCATGCCCTCATCGCAGTTCAACACAGGGTGAGGCTCACACAGACACAAAGTGCTGTGTCCACTCAGTATCTAAGTGAAAAATATGTATTGTCCATTATCACATAAGTGACTGATTACTCCTCCAGGGGGGCCTTACTGAACCTAACCACTGCAGGTTTTGGAGGAGCGCTCGCCACCATCCAAGGTGTGTTGAGTGGCAAGTACACCCCGCTACTATGCACCTTTATATACATACTTAAATATACATTTAATGTGTTCCTTTCTGGCTTGTTTAAAAGTCACTAGAGCTCTGAAATAGGGTTGTTTTGATTACAAGAAGGGATGTGGAACCTTTGCTTTCTCTTGTCTTATCAGGGAGAAATGATCCCCAGTCACTATGCTAGTCTAACCTTCCCTCCTCCTCCTTCCTCGCAGCTCTGGCCTCCAGCGGGTCCTTCCCCATCACCACCCTGGACGGGAACGGGAACCTGCTATTTGCCAACACCAGCATGCCTGGCTCCGCCCCCAGCATGGTGAACACGCCCCTCTTCCTGAACCCCCAGAGCCTGTCCTTATTGGGTAGTAACCCTGTCAGCTTCATCCCTGCCAGTGCCCTCAGCCTGCAACTCACCGCTGGCACCAATACTATCACCACGGCAACCACACCAGTCAACACCATCGTCAGAGCCTCTAAGGCCCAATGAATGAACTCGCGGGGCGGGTCGCTCACCATTTCTTCCTCTTCAGTGGTCGTTATTTAATCTTTGTTCTTTTTGCTACCACCAAAAAGTTGTTGTTAAGATGTTTTCCTCCCCGTGTCTGCCACAAGGGGTCCTAACGGTCCTTTCAAAGATTGATTGAGATTTGGCAATAGAATCTCTTTTTCCTCAGAACTGCTTCTAAAACCAAAAATGTGCATTTGATTTAATTTTGCTGAGTATTGAATGAAACTGACACGGTTTAACTTTCTAGAGAGACTTCATGATGATCTGTGTGTTAGGTTCTCTAATTTTAAGTTTTAATTGAGGGCGTGTTGTGCAGGCCTTGATCGTTGACGTCAGATTTACAACTAAAGATTAGATTTCTCTCTGCGTGTTTTTCATGTTACCTAAAATGTTCTTTGCGGTTAGTTGTGTGCTCTCTGATATTTGCCGTTTGTACATTTTTCAAAACTTTTATTAAAAGTTTTGTTGCTTTAACATGTTTTTCAACATAGTTTCAAGTCTTTAAATAATCACTAGAGCGTGAGAGAGCCTGGATGTAGACTTGCTATGGAAGAGCTTTACTGCAGTCTCTAGGAAGAGTTAAAAACAGCGCACTTCAAGAGAACTTGGAATGTCCTTTATCCAACCCAAAAATATTAGTGTACTAGACTTAGCTCTATATTATCATCACACTAGTGTAATGTAGCATAGGGATTTATCTAATGGACCTCTCCAGAGTGGGAGAGATTAATGCAATATTTTGAAGGGGACTTTCCAAAGACTAACAAAGATGTTTCTCTCTGATATTCTCCTCGCTTACGCCGAGGTCTATAGAAGACAGAGGCAGGATACCAAAAAGAGCGTCTGGAGAAGGCAGGGTAAGGTGTCAGTAGTATAGTGGGGTTGCATGGCGCATACTGAGTCTCTGCCTTGGATTACATGAGTTCAAGAAGGTATTTACAAGAGTAATGATCTTGAAGTAATACTCAGGATAGCCATTTCCCAGTAAGTCACTGCATGTACAAGTTAAAGGAGATTGTCCAGGTCTGGCCTTCTCTGAGCTTATTCTTTCTCGTAAGACCAAATATGCTGCCACTAGAGCCCCGGGTACTGCAATCAGTACTGGCTCATAACATAATATATTGAAATACCTCAGCAGCAAGAAAACAATATATATAGTCAAGCAAAACTGAAATCATAAATTCTAAGAATGTAGAAATGTTTACCTGTTTTTTTTGTTGTAGCTTTGCTGTACATTTGAAACGGTGACTATAGCAGAGAATCATATCTTGATACACAACATGAGCTGACTCCACATGCACTGTAACTGCAGTGTCCAGTACTACTGCTATTATTATGTAATATATTCACGGAAATTGTAGTTTATTCTTGTCTGATCCTACATACCAAAGCATTAGCGTTTTCATTTTGTAGCTGGTTTGATGGGTAGGTCTCTTGGTGGTGTTTGTTTGTTCTGGGGGTTTCCTGCAAAGCCTTATGGGAAATGTAGTTGTATCTCTGCTTACTTGAGTCTTTTTGTTGTGGGTTTGCTCTGCTATATTGAGAAGTTTTTGAAATATATATCCGAGGGCCATTTTTACTTTACGTCTAGCGCTCGATATTCACATGCAAGTAATATATATACATTAAATATTCCTGTTTTCTATCTGAACTAGTAGGTTCCTGTAATTTGAATGTAGTGCATTCTTTAACATCCTCTTTAGGATAGAAATGTTTGTGTGACTCTGGACCAAAGTAAACCACAGGGTGTGGACTGATCCATTTCTGGCCTTTTTGTCTGTTGATTTGCAGTTTAATGATTTGATTTGCCAATTTAAAATCCATGGCATTTTTTTGACCTGGCAACAGATACCCATACCAAACTGTTGAGGATATAAACACGAAGTCCAAATGCTTGTTTCTATTATGGTCCTCTTGTAACTAAGGAAATGTACTCAAGCTGTACTTGTTTTTTACTTTTGTGTGTGCTGTTTTATCAAAAAAATGTAAAGCCAGAAGTTTTCACACTAATTTGTACTTTTCATGCCTTTATGTTTACATCACAAGGGAGAAAATGTTTTATTTTGTGGCCTTAATGGATGGGATATATGGTATCTCCAGACTACTACTTGTATGTTAATGCAGGTTAAAAAACAACCTGTTTGCAAAGCTTTACTGACATCCTAACTGGTGGTTCCAGTCTTGGGGAGGGACAGGCTGTCTAGTGCTGGGTTCATCTGGGACTGTTGGGCCTATTCAACACCAGGAGGCTGCATCTCAAAAGAAACCAAAGACATAACGCTCTACCACACACACACACACACACACACACACACACTTAGATCAGTGGTGCTGCTGTCCTTTGTAGTCGCTTTACCAGAATGTTGTGCAGTTAGTCATCACATCTCTTACCCATCATCTTAGTTTAATTTGTACACCAAGTAATGCAGGGGTCGGCAACATACGGTCAGAGGAAAAAAAACTAGAAAGTATTTAAATTATAATGGACCTTTTACGTTTTAAAATAACTGCCCTTTTTCTGGCCCACAAATTGCTGTTGCCGAACAAATCGGTCCCCAAAAAAGTGCGGCCCTCCGCTAAATTTTTTAAATCCCGATGTGGCCCACCCCTTAACATTTGTTTGTTTTGTTTCTACGTCAAGTAGAGGGCAGATCTTTTCCTCCAGCTGTATTCCAAAGCAAAAATCCTGTTAAATGTTTCATCTACACAAATACCAAAGAATACTCTGGCTGGGATTCAATCCGATCGCAGGGTTATAAGTGTTGCGGCTTTTAAAGGCAATTTCTGATTGAGCTGAACATATGCAGCATTTATTGTGAATGGGACCTCTGCAAAAGCAGGGTACATTGCCTTTAAAATACGTAATACCTTTCTTTATAACCTGGGACCGGATTGAATCCCGGCCTCTGACGGTCTTTCCCACTCTCCACGCTTCTCTTTCTACTCCCGTCCCTACAGCGTATTTATACTGTAGTAGACTGATACAGAACCAAGCACTGGCATCCAAAGCGCAATGTATATTATGGTACATTTCAGGGAAGATATCGTCAAGCAGAAAATGTTTTTTGAAAAGAGCGAGTTTTTTTTCTCATTCAGTATGGATGTCAATACAGAATGATCTTACTGTTGGTAGATGGTCAAATGTAAGGTATTTTTGTATGTTTTAGGATTCAGTGCCTCGATTCACTGCCTGTGTATCGGGATTTAATACTTTTTTTTAACAAAACAAAGAAAACGTGTAGGCCTGCATATCTTTTTCTAAACACCCACACAGAGTTGGGTAGGTTACTTTCTAAATGTAATCCGTTATCTGAAATTGTAAACAGTTAACTAACTTTTAGATGACTCAGTAACGTAATCGGATTACTTTTAGATTACTTTCCCCTTAAGAGGCATTAGAAGACAAAAATGATCCATCAAACACATTTGTTGTGTCATAGTGGTCTCTGACTTGTGATCAGACTCGCTCAGGGGAAATAAAATGATTTTCAATGCTGAATTTAATGTAATTGATAAAACAAAGGTGTCAATGTAACATTTTTGTAAACCAAGAAGTAATCTAGTTTTTCAAAAGTATCTAATCTGATTACAATATGTTTGATAATGTAACGGATTACAGTTTTTTGTAATCGTTCTGTACACCACTCCAAATCTGGTCCCTACTTCCTCCTGTCTCGTTTAGTGAGGTAGCAGTTGTCACACTAACACTAGGTGGTGACACCCAATGGTTGTGGCAGTGCAAGGTGTGATGTCACTACTTGGCAGACTACATAGATGATGAACACACCCACTCAACAGTATACTAGCTTACTACTGCTATATCAACTACTATCACGCCACACTGTTGTCACAGGAACAAGAACAACGTAGGGAGACTGTAGTCGTTTAACTATGTCCCATCTTGTCGACCTGTTTGTCTGCTGTATTGGGGGGGTGACGTTTTTTTTACTTACAAATGTATATGAAAAATCTCTTACTGTAACTTTGTTATAAACATCATTAAAAGTAGTAACATTGTTGCCATTGTGTCTCTCCTTTGCAGAAGAAGACTCAGTGGTAAAGGACAAACCTGATAATCAGATCTTTGTAATGAGATGGCTTTATTATAGTGCTGAGGCACATTATTTATTATAAACATGAGGGGAAAGGGAACACAATTACACTGTACACTGTATGCAAAATAACAACCTACATATTTATTCTTTAATTACATTACTCCAGGTATAAACTAGAGAAGCAGTAGCCAATGAGGAAGGGTCAGTAGGGTCGGTAGAATGAGTTAAGGTCAAAGGTTACAGACTGGGTGTGTATGGGGAGAAGAGACTAGAGCTAAAGTCATAAAATAGTGATAAAATATGATCAAGTTCATATATTAAGACAGTTATGAAATTGTCACTGGCGCAAAAGTCTCCAGATTTTCCAACAAAAGCCTGAAAGATAAAAAGGGAGTAACACAACTGCAAACATACTTTTTACACAACAAGGACTGTTCTAGATATCAGTGATTATTAGATGTTGGTGGGTAAATAACTAACTCTTCACCAATTTAAAATGATTTGAGAAGAGGGATATGGAACTGTTGCATACAACAACACTGTAGCAGTATACTCGCTGCAGATAGAAAGGTAAACAGGAGAGACCGCTGGACGAGGCGTGATCCTCCATGATGTTTCTGTTAGCGAGGCGGAGGGAGAGGCTGCATCTGGAGAGAGTCATAGGTATCCTTGGTGGCGGCACTCAAACCCTGATAGAGATGGAGGGGGGGACACCGTCAACTAGGATTGATCCCAAATCTCTCACTAAACCCTTGCCTCATCCACTTGGTTCCAAACCTCTCACTGCACACTTCCCTCTCATCTACTTCCCTACCACTGTCCCCTCAGAGAGAAACTAACAGTGAAACAAGGGCTGTTATGTTTGTGTATTCGGGCCTTGTTAATTGGTTGGTTTCAGCGGTGGGGCGTGGTCAATAGGGAACGTGCAAGTGTTTTGTTGGACTGTGTGAGCCATGTGTATCCTGTGCATCCGACAAATAAACTTCATCTACACACCTGGTACACCTGGTCGTTCTTGTTCCTGCGGCGCTGCTTGTCCTTCACAGCGATCTCCCTGTACGTGTCGTCGGTTGGTTTTTTAAGGGACTGCGGAGGGAAACACTGAGTTAGGAGAAACATATCCATATCTATTATAATATTTAAACTAACATGAAATGATACTGTATGTTGGGTAATGCACTTACCGTGTAAGTGTCGTCATTATTCCTGCGATTCTGTGAATAATATAAGAAGGTACACAGAATCAGGCTTTTGATGCATGATTGGGGAAATACGAATCTCATTCTTCTACACGAGATATAGATCCACACAGACTTACATCGCGTGCCGTTGCAGCACTCTCTGGATCCCTGTTTATTCGCCCATAACCGCCCCCGTCCGTAGGTTTCAGATCCTAGAAAACACAGGGACAGTGTTCCAGGATCATCAACACACCCCCCCCCTACACACACACACACACACACACACACACACACACACACACACACACACACACGACTACTCACAGTGTAGATATCATCATCCTCCAATATCTTGCCCTTGAAGCACTACAAGACAGAGAGATCAGCCAAATATGTTGAGACAATAACTGGTCCTAATAAAACTGGTACCTGTATATCCAATCAGAGGTTTATCTACGTCTACCCATATAGTGGTGTGTAAACTTGGACTCACTTTCTCTCTGAGCAACAGTCCAGTGATGACGAGACCGTAGAGCAGGAGGAAGCCGTCCAGAATGTAGCAGAGTTTAGGGTCGTACAGTGGGGTCATCGCCTCTGCAGGGGAGAGGTTGACATTAATGAGAACACACACACACACACACCAAACACCCCCGGTAAAACCCACCCCTCACTGGTAGAAAGAATATGTCAGGAAGGTGAATGGAAGTAGGTGTGTGTGTGCGCGAGTGAGTATGTGTCTATGTGCACTCACTTTCACACACATACTCTTTCTCATGTACTGAACAGAAACAGTTTCTTAACTTTTTCACTTCTCTCTCTCTCTGTGCGTCTCAGGAAGACAGTCATATGACAGTCAGGCTCCGTGTGGTTGCTGTGACTCAAAGCCTTTTTGTGGTGGGGGTGAGTAGAGCTGTATCTAGCTCAGTGGTTTCCTCAGCTGCAACACGTTCTGAGTCTGAGGTGGTATAACTGCCTATGTGAGCCCCAGGTGTGTGTTTCTGTTACTTATATGGAATCAGCAAAGACCTATTTCCAACTTACTTTGTACCAGGACTGACTAAAGCTTAGAGACCAAATCAGCCACATCCAAACGATAGATATCGGTCCATGGACTGCAAAATACACTCTCCCCCCTCCTTATCTGTCATTTCCACTAAGACATATCTGATCTAGAAACAGTTTGGCCTCCCTTCAAGAGAGAGACTGACGATAAGGATGCAGTCAGGATTACAGAAGCCGATGAAACACTGTGGTCAGGCCTTAGGTTGGCTGAGACACTGAAACACTGTGGTCAGGCCTTAGGACGGCTGAGACACTGAAACACTGTGGTCAGGCCTTAGGATCCCATGTGGCTCAGTTGGTAGAGCATGGTGTTTGCAACACCAGGGTTGTGGGTTCGATTCGCACGGGGGACCAGTGTGGAGAAAAATGTATGAAATGTATGCATTCACTACTGTAAGTCGCTCTGGATAAGAGCGTCTGCTAAATGACTAAAATGTAAATGTAGGATGGCTGAGACACTGAAACACTGTGGTCAGGCCTTAGGATGGCTGAAACACTGTGGTCAGGCCTTAGGATGGCTGAAACACTGTGGTCAGGCCTTAGGATGGCTGAAACACTGGTCAGGCCTTAGGATGGCTGAAACACTGTGGTCAGGCCTTAGGATGGCTGAGACACTGTGGTCAGGCCTTAGGATGGCTGAGACACTGAAACACTGTGGTCAGGCCTTAGGATGACTGAAACACTGTGGTCAGGTGTTTCAGTGACCAGTGTTTCAGTGTCTCAGCCATCCTAAGGCCTGACCACAGTGTTTCAGCTCTTAAGAAGTATATACAGTATACACTGAGTATACCGAACACCTAGCCTTGAACTGAGTTTACCTGTATGTGGTGCTGCTCCATCTGTTCTCTCCCTTTCAGAGGGAAAATAGGAGGAGACCTTCAGCATGGTGAATACAGAGGTGTGTGTGTGTGCTTCCATATACAGAGAAGTTCACAATTCTCCTTTATTTCCTGATCTGTGTGTCTGGATGATCATGTGACCTCCAGGTAACTGTCTACATGCACAGAGCCCTTGCTGTTTAGTAATAACACATGTATTTGTAGATGTGGAGATGCATGTTTTCTACTGCAATCTGCTGTCCGCTTGCACCTGCAGTGAATGAAAGAGGCTGTGCAGTAGTCTATATGTGCCAGTCAGTGAATGAGAGAGGAGGCTGTGCAGTAGTCTACATGTGCCAGTCAGTGAATGAGAGAGGGATTATATGCAGTAGTCTATATGTGCCAGTCAGTGAAGGAGAGAGGGAGGATATGCAGTAGTCTATATGTGCCAGTCAGTGAAGGAGATAGGGAGGACATGTAGTAGTCTATATGTGTCAGTCAGTGAAGGAGAGGGCGGATATGCAGTAGTCTATATGTGCCAGTCAGTGAAGGAGAGAGGGAGGATATGTAGTAGTCTATATGTGCCAGTCAGTGAATGAGAGAGGAGGCTGTGCAGTAGTCTATATGTGCCAGTCAGTGAAGGAAAGAGGGAGGATATGTGGTCTACATTAGCAACACTGTACCACCAGGGTTGTTCAACCAGCCTAAAGAAAATGGTCCTTCGCCTCATGTCACCTGCACTAAAAGCCATGTCAGAACACAGCATGTGACTCATAGAAGACAGGGTCAGGGCTCCAGTAGCAGACTGGTGCTGGGTTGTATTCATTAGGTATCTGGACGGAAGAAAACAGACAAACAGGGAGGGACCACCTGAAATTGTCCAATAATAAACATTTGTTTTCGTTTCCTGTTGCAAAATGTTTTGCTAAGATGTGCGCTAATGAAGACGACCCTGTTAGGACCTTGTAAGAGGGGCCTCATCAAAGCACTACAACAGGAAATGCTTTCTTAGTCTAATCAAGTAATAATGTAGTCACTTGGTGAATGCGTTTATCCAAGGAGACTAAAAGATATACTCAATTCAAAATGTTTGCAGCTTGATGATTGAGTTCAGAATTGAACATTCTGCTTGTTTTCCTTGCCTTTCAGAATCCAAATAATTTATTTAATTAATTGTGCAAATAATAAAACCTATGGCAACAGCTATAGAACACAGCTAGATTGTATGGTAATTTGTGAATTGTTTCATTGAGGTCTGCTCTGTCACAGACTACAGCATCACAACGTCAAAGTTATTTCCATTTAAATGCATTTCCTTCATCCTCCCTGACCCTTTGTCTGTTCTGTTGTTTATCCTCAGAAAGTGTGACGGAGGCAGAGCTATTGAAAGTGTGACGGAGGCAGAGCTGTTGAAAGTGGGACGGAGGCAGAGCTGTTGAAAGTGGGACGGAGGCAGAGCTGTTGAAAGTGGGACGGAGGCAGAGCTATTGAAAGTGGGACGGAGGCAGAGCTGTTGAAAGTGGGACGGAGGCAGAGCTGTTGAAAGTGTGACGGAGGCAGAGCTGTTGAAAGTGTGACGGAGGCAGAGCTGTTGAAAGTGTGACGGAGGCAGAGCTGTTGAAAGTGTGACGGAGGCAGAGCTGTTGAAAGTGTGACGGAGGCAGAGCTGTTGAAAGTGTGACGGAGGCAGAGCTGTTGAAAGTGTGACGGAGGCAGAGCTTTTGAAAGTGTGACGGAGGCAGAGCTTTTGAAAGTGTGACGGAGGCAGAGCTATTGAAAGTGGGACGGAGGCAGAGCTATTGAAAGTGGGACGGAGGCAGAGCTATTGAAAGTGGGACGGAGGCAGAGCTTTTGAAAGTGTGACGAGGCAGAGCTATTGAAAGTGGGACGGAGGCAGAGCTTTTGAAAGTGGGACGGAGGCAGAGCTTTTGAAAGTGTGACGGAGGCAGAGCTTTTGAAAGTGTGACGAGGCAGAGCTTTTGAAAGTGTGACGGAGGCAGAGCTTTTGAAAGTGGGACGAGGCAGAGCTATTGAAAGTGTGACGAGGCAGAGCTATTGAAAGTGTGACGGAGGCAGAGCTTTTGAAAGTGTGACGGAGGCAGAGCTTTTGAAAGTGTGACGGAGGCAGAGCTATTGAAAGTGGGACGGAGGCAGAGCTATTGAAAGTGTGACGGAGGCAGAGCTTTTGAAAGTGTGACGGAGGCAGAGCTATTGAAAGTGTGACGGAGGCAGAGCTATTGAAAGTGTGACGGAGGCAGAGCTTTTGAAAGTGTGACGGAGGCAGAGCTATTGAAAGTGTGACGAGGCAGAGCTATTGAAAGTGGGACGGAGGCAGAGCTTTTGAAAGTGTGACGGAGGCAGAGCTTTTGAAAGTGTGGAATCAGAAGCATAAAGTTGCACCCTGACCCTTAAAACAACAAACAAGCCACACTGTCCCACTCGCGTTAGAGGTTCAGAAGGAGAAAGTGTAGGCTGTATAGAAATAATGACGTTCACATTGAAAACCATTAAACCAATAAGTTTCTATCATCATAATGGAGGTGTAGATCACATCTCACATTCCACTGTTCTGACTTAGAAACAAGGCTGCATGGGATTTCTGTTCATGCAACTCCGTGCAGCCAATGGCAATGTCCGCTTTAGGTATAATGCCAGGAGCTGCTTGTGGATTTGAGAGATTCTAACGCAGTTCTACGTCTGACACAGCCGAAACAACTGCTATGCGGATGTTGGCTAAAGTGGACCTGATTGAATGGAGCCGTGTGTGTAAATTCTGTTTCTCTCACTACATTGTTAATTGCTAGCAGCACCAAGTCATATTCTGGGCATGTGTAGGAATAAAAGATGATTCTGATGTTTAAACGACAGATGGCCTACAGTTTACTGAGCGGAATTGGACATTGAGTGAGTGATTGACTAAATGAACAGTCTTTGTTCTGTGTTTGTAGCACCTTTTAAATGTGTACATACTACAAAACAAAACATACTAAATGAGGTCATTCAGTAAACAATTGATTTGCTTTCAATAACTTTTAGTTTTTTGACTTAGGAGGGAGAAGTTTCCACTAGCACTGCCATGATTGTGGCTGTGGTCGCCTCACAGACACAGACTCTCCCTTCCCACCACAGGTAACCCCTAGTGTGGTTAAAGCCTCCTCAGGGGCCTCTGCAGAAAGGGCCAAACACATGTGGCAGGAACAGCAATACTGTCTCCACTTCAAAGTACTTGCTCCAGATAGTTCATCATTTGATGTAAATAAAAAAATAGATCTGTGTTCTTCATCACTTCATACTCAAATGTGATGCTTAATAGCACCATATTGTGCAATACTTCCATTGTGCAACACATTTACATGTGAACAAGTTCTAGTGAAGGTTAACCCTGATTACATGTTGTGCACGTTAATAAGTTAAGGTCAACTACACCCACACTCCAAACTGAATTACGGGGCTATGGAGAAACCACCTGTCCTGTAAGAGGCCTACTGACAGGAAATTAAATGGAATGTGATTAACCCCAGCACCATGAACCGTGAGGTAGGATTACGGTCAAGTCCTAGATCGCTAGATTATCGTGAAGTGATATTATCTGAAACAGGAAGCTTTGAGTGTGAAGCTGTCAGTGAGAGGCTGGGGGGCATGGATAGAGGTGGTGGGGGGCGGGTGTATCAGACCTGACATGATGAGCTCTGCAGATTGTTTCCTAATAACTATTTTTAAGAAACAGCTGCATCGCTACAAGAACATCTCTCTCTCTCTCGCGCTCTCTCTCTCTGCATTGCGGTCAGAGTTCGTGTCTCAAACCCTGAGAACGCTACAGAGTCCAGTTGTATAATATATTGCACAATTTTGAGTGTGTGAATGTATGTGAATTTGCAATAAAAAATATATTTTAAACAGAAATATTGGAATTTGGCTACATTGTGTGGGAACCTAGCCTGTTTTTTACTGAGTATGTGAATCCAACATTGATTATTACAGCAAGGGGAGAGTTCATTTTGAAATAGCACACCCCTAAAACTAGTATTGTGTGTTTGATTGAATAGTAGCCTCAGTCTAGTCCATCTCAGGCCTGACCAGTGCAGTGGCCACAGGTAAACGGCGACAATTTGAATGTAAAGGTCAAAGGTTACAAGCTTTTTAATTGTTGTTAAAGAGTTTGCTGCTGAGGTCTTTTATTGCTAACTTTAGTGTCTTGTACTGCCTGTGACCGTGTTAATGGAACATACCATCTATCTACTGGTCTCCTAAAAGGAAACTGACTGAAATCTTTGTTTTGATAGATTATTTTGCAGTATGGCGACATCAACATCTGTCATTTCTCGGTAGAAGTTTGTTGGAAAGAGAGAAACAAGTAGGTGTGTTAAAATCCTTGTTTAAAAAGTGACACTCAGCAACTTTGATGTACCGTCATTGAGTGATGTGATTTCACCCACGGAAAACTTTGTCTGAAGACGTGAATACATTTCCATTCAGCTTTAGCCTCTGAAGACAGACTGTTTATGTTTCAATTGCATAATCAGATGATTTGAGTAGTAAAAAAATGTTGTTTTTTTATTTTTCAGAGAATGTTGATCAGTTTAGAGCCTGTTGAGCAATGACAGCATAGTTTAGTTTAACACGCAGGCCAAAATTAAGGGTGCAATTTAGCTGGATGAATTGCATTAAAACATTTTGAATAGACTATTGCATTTTTTAAATAAAAATTCTGCAAATCAACACATTAGTAATTTTACATAAACTGCATCTTAAACCCCAAAAGTTGCTCACTGTGATGAAATAAATATCACTACATGTAATTTCAGATTGTATGGACCTGCCTTTGTCATTGGGATTTAATTAGTTAATAGTGTAACTGGTAGTATCAACTTTCAAACTCTAGTGTTGTTCAGAGCGGAAACAGAAGGCCCTCCTACATAGTTCTCTGTCACAGTGGGATATGAGTGAGAGAGAACCCCAACCCTGCCATGGTTACAGTAATGTATCTCACACCAGACACTTCGTGTTCGATGATGGGTACAAAAACAAAGCTTCCCCAAAATGACACAGCCAACTGGCAGAAAGGAGCGAACCGCTAACTGAAAATTAAATGGAGAAGTTGATATACATTGATAGTTTCTCTAATGCAAACACAATGAGCAAATCATAAAGTGCAAAGTGGAGACGCTATTAACAACACTGACACTTTCTCTGATAAGCGTGTAAGAGGACTTGTCCAGTTAGGCAGTATATCACAATCTATACATCTTTACCGTCCGAATAGGACACTTTTATACTGTCCAAAAGAACCCACCATTATTTAAACACATAGAACAGTAACCATAACTTTCCCAGCATTTTAAATTGCTTATCTAAATAAAGAGTTGGCCATTGACTGTCATTCACACACTCTACACACACACACACTCTACACACACACGTACATTGTAATATTATATATTTTGTATTGTAGATATGTAGTGGTGTAATAATGATATATGATGTACTGTTATCTTTTGTTTTATGTGTAATGTAAGTGCCTTAATGTGTTTGGACCCCAGGAAGAGTAGCTAATGGCAGCAGCTAAAGCGGGATCTCTAATCAATACCAATTGGTTGACAACGGGGCCCGTGCGCTCACACGATCAGTTACACATACTGTAGACTAGCCTACGTCGCCGACACTGACTCTGCAAAATCAGAACGTTAGAATTATGAAATATATATTTTAAATGAAGTAATCATTAGCAATTTAGTTGTTAGCGTGAACCAATCCAAAATATGTTTCTACATTAGATATTCTTCAAGCGACCCCTCATTCTCTGTCTTTGAGAAGAAAAATAAAGTTGAAAAAGTAAAATCATGATGCTATCTCTCCTCCTTTTCTAAACCTTACCATAACCTTTATTTCACTGGTTGTGTTCTAGGATTACATTACCCTTTCTGGTAGAACATTACATTATGGCACGGAGCTAAGTGATAATGACAAGGTATATAGCTACTCACAATGAAAACAGTATTTGTCCAGATAGACTATCCCCAATTTCAATATAATAATATTATTGATTCAGAGTAACGCACCACATACTTATTATAAACTGGGTGGTTCGAGCCCTGAATACGGATTGGCTGACAGCCGTGGTATATCAGACCGTATACCATGGGTATGACAAAACATTTATTTTGACTGTTCTAATTACATGTGTAACCAGTTTATACCAACAATAAGGTACCTCAGGGGTTTGTGGTAGATGGCCAATATACCACGGATAAGGGCTTTATCCAGGCACTCCTCGTTGCGCATACGAACAACACTTAAGTCATGGTATGTTGGCCATACACTACACCCTCTTCGGGCCTTATTGCTTAAATATAACAATATAACAACAATACCGTAACTTACACTGACAGTGAGGGTTTGAGAATGACTGTTGGAACAGGAAACAAGAATATGATAATTTTACTGGAATTAACAAATCTAGGTAGATGTTTTAAATTGGCGTGTTTAAAAAAAAAAAAAATAAATCTGTCCCCTTTGATGAGAAAACACAACAATCAGAGTGGAAGGAGACAGACACCTCTATTCTCCACATGATCAAAACCCAACTCAAAGTCAGAGCCGGGTCTCTGTCCGTCTGTTCACTTGTGTACAATACAGATCACACACACTTCACAGTAACGTAACATTTGAAAGCCAATCCAAACCAACGTGAGGGCATTGACATGATGGAGAGAGTAGTAAATGTGGTGCAAAAAAGTCCCTTCATTCAGGGCCAAGAAGTTAAATACAGGTCAAGTTATTATTTCCTCTAACAATATGCCCTGGTTCTAAACACCCGTGTGAGAATCTGGAACTCCTGTGTTTATTAAACCCTCTATATGACTTCAGTGCTGTGTTTTGCTCTCCCTCGTTTGTCTTTTCCTGCTTCATCAAAGATGGCTGACTCTTGTTGAGCAACGGAGGACACCACCGTGAGTGAGCTGTGTTTTACCCAGCCAGGATTCAAAGTACCATGCAGGCATCATAGGTAGTACGACTCCATTTGAGTGTGTGCCTGTACAGCTGTATAGTGGTCTATAATGAGTAAACTAGACTTTCAGCTAAATACTGCAGAGTTACACCAGCTCTTTGATGATACCAGGTTGTTGGAGGCGTCGGATGGCTGAGCACCGATTGACAGGGGTCAGGGATGAGCCCAGGTGCAAAGAGAAACAGGGTTTGGAGGGGTCTTACCGACATAGGGTAGTGCAGTAGACAGGACCAGCAGGCCTCCTGTCCACTTCCGAGGGTCCATCGCTCCTCTCTGGATGGGTGCGGTCGAGGCCCTTCTCTTAGAAACCGTCCC
Organism: Salmo trutta; assembly: GCF_901001165.1. Taxonomy (NCBI): domain Eukaryota; kingdom Metazoa; phylum Chordata; class Actinopteri; order Salmoniformes; family Salmonidae; genus Salmo; species Salmo trutta. The sequence goes on along the minus strand of NC_042995.1, from coordinate 3,611,142 downwards.
ACACTCCTCTCTGCTGTCCTCTCTTCTGTCTTCCTGGGCCTTGGGGGATGATGGCCCTCCAAAGCTGGGTTTTGTGGGCAACCTCTCGTTCTCCTGTCTCTCTCTGTGTTGGGGTGGTGTTGTCCTCCTACAGCAGCTGCTTGAGGCTGAGTGATGCTTCGACTCGCTGGCGGCTCCTCGCCTTAGCATACAGGAAGTGGCTTAGTGTTCCTCCACAAGACAGACACACATGCCTCTCTCAGCCTGGCCTATACTTCCCTTATCCTCAACTCTAAAGACATGGCTCCTTCTCATTACTCAGAGGAGGCACTTCCTGTCAATGTTGAGAGGAATATGTTTTTGACTGAAGAGCCGTGTGTTACACAATTGTATTGGACTCATCTACTTAGTAGCCCAGTGACTGAAGAGCTCTGTGCTATTAGTTCTATTGGACTCATCTACCTAATAGCCCAGTGTGACCAGTTATGCTTACTTGCATCCTACATGGGAAAACCAACCTGATTATTTAATAAGATAAATATTACATTTAACAAGAACAAAGGAAAGTACTGTACATATAAAATATAGCTTTATTTATACAAATCATCCATCATTTTGTTTACAAAAATATGTATCATGTCAGCATCAAAACCTCAATCAGTTTGTTTTACAGGTGGTGATCAGAAAGGTTCTGAAGCCATTTCAGGCACTGATGTTTTTTTTAATTAATATAGTAGCATATATATATTAAAAAAATACTTATTTCACGTAGAACATATATGTATTTAAATTCCAGCAAAAATCAGAAGTGAAGTTGTAAATCTGAATACATTTTGTATTAAATTAATGTCATATTTTGTTATATTTTGGCATGAAATTGATTTTAAATGAATTAGACCCAAACTGATTAAATGAAGACTAGACTAAAAAAAGGTTTACTTGTAAAATGAGAAATGGATTTGTAGATGACAAGTGCAATGCTTCATAATCAACACATACCACTAACTATAACACACAATTTAATTCAACAAGAGCATCATGTTTTCCCTTTGCTTTAAAGAAATGGTTCACCCAAATTACAACTTATTCTAATTTGATGGATACCTACATTAAAGGTATTCTATGGAGCTAGCGTCTGCCACCCAGAATGTGGGTTTGTTTACCTTGCTACAGCTTATTGGTGGCATTGTCCAAAAGCAATAGAGTGGTGGTACCCTTGTTGGCATACCCCAAATGGCATTACAAAAACAATCACCTCCTGACTACAACAACAGATGTAATTTGGTCAAACTACCCTTCAAGCCAGTTGCTTCTGTCTGTACCAAGCCTCACACCTCCCCCTCTTGTGGTAAAAATACAACACTGCATATGACTGCTCAAATGGGAGAGTGATGCCATCAATTCTTTCTTATAACTACAAAAGCCAAATGAACTCCCTAACAACGAAGGCAGTCCTTCTTAAAATAATTATATTTCACAACAAGAGAGCTTCCTAAAGGGTATAACCTGCTCACTCATGCAATTACACACAGAGATCCATCCCTATAGCCATACATTTCAATTGGAAGCATATGAGAGAAACTGAATTCCAAACCACCCCCTTCACCCACAGACACCCCAGTAGATATTACATTATTTGGAATTCAGCAAATGGCCATTATTGAGCAAATTTAGTTGGGGAAAAAAATAAATAAAAATGGCTTCATCGTTCAAAATATTGGGTCCATCATCCCCTGCCCTCTAGATCACTATGGAAAACGTACGATTCCTCCGCATCAAACTGACTGTGGTGTCCTCCTACAAGAATCACAAGACAGAAATACAACAGTCAGCTGTTCTGAAGCCACTGTAAACTAAAACAGTGACTCAGTACATTTTTGTCACATGCACTTTGTGCTATTCATTACTTTCATTCCTGACAATAAACCATATCGATGACACATTGATCAAACACCATGACATCTGACCAATCAGACTCTGTTTCAGAGGTGCACTCCACAACAGTGCATCCTGAGATGATTTGCACCAGGCAGTGAAACCCCTAGTCACTGATCCTGTGTCAGAGGCTGGGGGCTGTTTCTGGACAGGGCCTCAGAGGCAAGAGAAAAGCATCAATAGCTACTCACTCAGTGGTGTCTCTTGTAGGGTGTAGCCTTGACGGGTGTAGCCTTGTAGGGTGTAGCCTTGAAGTAGTCTTCTGGGGTGACTGTCTTCACCCCTCCAAAGTAGTCCAGAACCCACACCTTGGTGATGTTCATCTTGGCAAAGAACCAGTTGTGGTCGGTGGGCCAGTCGACCATCTCAGGGTGGCGGCTGAACAGGGCTTTCTTGGCAAAGGTGGCCTCTGTACCGTTAATCTGTCAGAGACATACAGGTAAACAGAACAGTGAGGATTCATGAAGATAAACTCTGTGCAAGTGAGTGAGACTGATTGTGTGTGTATGTCATTAACCCTCACCTCCAGCACAGAGCCGGAGAAGATGATGTGATAAACTCTGTACAAGTGAGTGAGACTGATTGTGTGTGTATGTCATTAACCCTCACCTCCAGCACAGAGCCGGAGAAGATGATGTGATAAACTCTGTGCAAGTGAGTGAGACTGATTGTGTGTGTATGTCATTAACCCTCACCTCCAGCACAGAGCCGGAGAAGATGATGTGATAAACTCTGTACAAGTGAGTGAGACTGATTGTGTGTGTATGTCATTAACCCTCACCTCCAGCACAGAGCCGGAGAAGATGATGTGATAAACTCTGTACAAGTGAGTGAGACTGATTGTGTGTGTATGTCATTAACCCTCACCTCCAGCACAGAGCCGGAGAAGATGATGTGATAAACTCTGTGCAAGTGAGTGAGACTGATTGTGTGTGTATGTCATTAACCCTCACCTCCAGCACAGAGCCGGAGAAGATGATGTGATAAACTCTGTGCAAGTGAGTGAGACTGATTGTGTGTGTATGTCATTAACCCTCACCTCCAGCACAGAGCCGGAGAAGATGATGTGGGCACAAAGGGGATCCTGAGGGTCGTATCCTTGGTTCTTACAGAAGTCTGTCTGGGCCAGGGACATGGACAAGGAAGCCTGGGGGTTCACCTGAAACACACAGTCAGTCAATATCTCCTTACTCTTCAGCACATCCCTTATGAATGGCATCACACATATAGGCCTGTGTAGGTTATATATTAGAGAAAAAGGTTAAAAGTTTAGCCTATGGCTTTGCCCGCTTTAGGTATATGCCAGGAGCCGCTTGTGGATTGGACAGCTCTAACGCAGTTCAACATCTGACACCGTCAAAACAACTGCTATGCGGATGTTGGCTAAAGCGGATCGGATTGAGCCCAAAGAGTGTGTTGTAAACTGGCATACATGGTGCTGGCTGGGTCAGACTGAGCTGTCAATTCATTGCCACCATCAACATAAGACTGAAATGTGACGTCTTTACAAAAAATTGCTGTGTCACTCCCCAAAAGCAGCTGACTCATGACGGGCCAATGAGTTGCATAATTTAACAACTTTCAGTCATGCCTCTAAATGGAAATTAAGTGTCATCTACAAATAGAACAAGGACTTTTTCTTGCAGTAGGCGACATAATGCAAATAATAACCTTATCTGTCATCGACTTTACGTCATTGTTTTGTCTTGACATTGTTGGCAACAACAGTGATCCATACCTTTCCTACGTTGCCATTGACAGAAATAGTGTCCTACCCACCTTTAAATCCTGGACAGAGATCTCCATAGTGGTGAGGTACATGTAGGGCACCCCAGTCCCAGACCCAACTGGCCCGTCACTGGTAGAGAACGCATTGGAGAAGGGTTGTCCTTGCACTGGCTCATGGGTCGATATTGTGGCCATGGAAGCCCAGTTGCACTGGTTGGCGACGAATCTAGCCATCCTGGCGACTTCCTCGTGCGGAGGGATTCTGTAAAGTTCGCCGGGCATAGCGAAAAGCAGTAGAAGCCCTGCTGCCAGAAATGTGTTCATGTTGACTTCCATCTCCTCCACAAACCACCGAGGTATAAGAACGTCGTTAACACATGTAGAAAGAAAGGAAAGAGGAGTGTTTTGTATGCTGCGGTCACGTGATCAGGGACCTGTGTCATGTGACTTTACAGCTGGGCGCGAGCCTAACTTTTTTTCTCAAATCCAGGCGCACTCAATTACCAGTAATTGTTCCCATTATAAAAAACAAGTTGCTGTCTACGAAAACGTTAAGAATAGCGTGAAATAGCATTTCAACATATTCAATATTTGGGGAGATTTGTATCCCTCCTGTTGGTGGTAAACCTGACCATGTAATACACCTGTCAATTACTTCAACAGCCCACAAACACTTTATACTCCGCTTCTCAGATTCCCCAAGATGGTAGGTTGTGGAAAGGAAGCTGTCACCAAAAAGACCGACACGCCGCTCCGCTAGATCGCCAGTTTATGTAGACCGATTTCGCCGTCTAAAGGCCGGGAAACTGCATCTACACACAAGCGACATCGCTGCCATCTGTTCATAAATTCTCGAGTTGTCGGGTAATGCTGTCCATGACACAACTGGCGCATTGCTGAACACAGGGCGGCGTCCACAATTCTGATGTGTGTTTTTCCGAACATCCAAGCCGTGCTGTTCCTCCAGAAGACTGACGAGACGTCTAGAGATGACTGTACTGCCAAAGACATCCCGTGTCAATAGTTTTAAATGTACAATGTTTTTACTGCAAGTGCACTTATTTTTGTGTTTCGTATAAGTATTGTACTAAGACCCTAGTTGGCCTACATTTGCCTCTTGTATGTAAGTGTTCTGGGGTTTTGATGTGGAAAACATTTCCTTTAGAATTTCCAACTGGGTAAACTCCTAGACAGTTGAACCTCTTCAATTGCTTTCCATTTCTACAGGTCTTAGTTGACAACGCAGTCAACTGAACTGGTCCACTAAAAGCATTCAGTGACTATTTAATCTACACAACTTGATTTGGCTCAATGGTGGACCTCATACAATGGTATCATTTCTAAAATATGCCCTCTTGCAGATGCTTCTAGCCTAAGAGACTTAGTCATGCATGTGCACATTTTACATATGGATGGTCCCGGGAATTGAACCCTCTACCCTGGCGTTACAAGCCCCATGCTCTACAAACTGCAACACTGAACCAAAATGCAACATGTAAAGTGTTGGTCCCATGTTTCATGAGCTGAAATAAGATTACATGAATGTTCCATACACACCAAGCTTTGTCATTTTCTGCAGATTTGTTAATATCCTTATTTATGAGCATTTCTCCTTTGCCAAAATAAACCATCCACTTGACAGGTGTGGCATATTAAGAAGCTGATTAAACAGCACAATCATTATACCATTGCACCTTGTGCTGGGGACAAAGGGCCTCTCAAATGTGCAGTTTTGTCACAACACAATGCCACATCTCAAGTTTTGAGGGAGCATGCAATTGGTATGCTGACTGCATGAATCATTTTTTTGTCATTTTGTAAACGCTCTTATCCAGAGAAACTTACAGGAGCAATTAGGGTTATGTGCGTTGCACAAAGGCATATCGACAGATTTGTTTTACTTAGTCAGCTTGGGGATTCAAACCAGCAACCTTTCAGTTACTAGTCCAACACTCTTAACTACTAGGCTACCTGCCAACAGAGCTGTTGCCACATAATTAAATGTTCATTGCTCTACCATAAGCTGCCTCCAACATTATTTTAGAGAATTTTGCACTACATCCATCCAGCCTCAATACCAGACCACATGTTTGGTGTCGTTTGGGCAAGCGGTTTGCTGATGTCAACGTTGTGAACAGAGTGCCCCATGGTGGACATGGGGTTATGGTATGGGCAGGCATAAGCTACAGACAACAACCACAATTGGATTTTATTGACGGCAATTTGAATGCACAAAAATACCATGATGAGATCCTGAGGCCCATTTTTTTTAAGGTATCTGTGACCAAGAGATGTATATCTGTACTCCCAGTCATGTAAAATCCAGAGATCAGGGCCAAATGAATTTATTTCAATTGACTGATTTCCTCATATGAACTGTAACTCAGTCAAATCAATGAAATTGTTGCATGTTGCATTTAAAACTCAGCAAAAAAAGAAACATCCCTTTTTCAGGACTCTGTCTTTCAAAGACATTTTGTAAAAATCCAAATAACTTAACAGATCTTCATTGTAAAGTGTTTACATACCGTTTCCCATGCTTGTTCAATGAACCATAAACAATTAATGAACATGCACCTGTGGAACGGTCGTTCAGACACTAAAAGCTTACAGACGGTAGGCAATTAAGGTCACAGTTATGTAAACTTAGGACACTAAAGAGACCTTTCTACTGACTCTGAGAAACACCAAAAGAAAGATGCCCAGGGTCCCTGCTCATCTGTGTGAATGTGCCTTAGGCATGCTGCAAGGAGGCATGAGGACTACAGATGTGGCCAGAGAAATAAATTGCAATGTCAGTACTGAGACGCCTAAGACAGCGCTACAGGGAGACAGGACGGACAGCTGATCGTCCTTGCGGTGGCAGACCACGTGTAACACCTGCACAGGATCGGTACATCCGAACATCACACCTGCGGGACAGGAACAGAATGGCAACAACAACTGCCCGAGTTACACCAGGAACGCACAATCGCTCCATCAGTGCTCAGGCTGTCCGCAATAGGCTGAGAGAGGCTGGACTGAGGGCTTGTAGGCCTGTTGTAAGGCAGGTCCTCACCAGACATCACTGGTAACAACGTCGCCTATGGGCACAAACCCACCGTCACTGGACCAGACAGGACAGGCAAAAAGTGCTCTTCATTGACGAGTCGCAGTTTTGTCTCACCAGGGGTGATGGTCGGATTCGCGTTTATCGTCGAAGGAATGAGCGTTACACCGAGGCCTGTACTCTGGAGTGGGATCGATTTGGAGGTGGAGGGTCCGTCATGGTCTGGGGCGGTGTGTCACAGCATCATCGGACTGAGCTTGTTGTCATTGCAGGCAATCTCAACGCTGTGCGTTACAGGGAAGACATCCTCCTCCCTCATGTGGTACCCTTCCTGCAGGCTCATACTGACATGACCCTCCAGCATGACAATGCCACCAGCCATACTGCTCGTTCTGTGTGTGATTTCCTGCAAGACAGGAATGTCAGTGTTCTTCCATGGCTAGTGAAGAGCCTGGATCTCAACCCCATTGAGCACGTCTGGGACCTGTTGGATCGGAGGGTGAGTGCTAGGGCCATTCCCGCCCAGAAATGTCCGGGAACTTACAGGTGCCTTGGTGGAAGAGTGGGGTAACATCTCACAGCAAGAACTGACAAATCTGGTACAGTCCATGAGGAGATGCACTGCAGCACCTAATACAGCTGGTGGCCACACCAGATACTGACTGTTTCTTTTGATTTTGACCCCACCTTTGTTCAGGGACACATTATTCCATTTATGTTAGTCACATGTCTGTGGAACTTGTTCAGCTTCTGTCTCAGTTGTTGAATCTTACGTTCATACAAATATTTACACATGTTAAGTTTGCTGAAAATAAATGCAGTTGACAGTGAGAGGACATTTCTATTTTTGCTGAGTTTATTTTTGTTAAGTATACAAAGGCCCATTTACAGGTTAATAGACAAAGGTGATGAGGGCAAAGCATAACAGGTTGTCCACGATCATACACATCTTGGGGTCATTGTGGCCTGGTCTGAAGGCAGATTTGGTTACAGCACAAACTGACTATGTAATGGGTGTAGAAGCAGGCTATAATGGAGTATTTTGTTTCTGTGTTCATCTCAAGGTTCAGGCCAGCAGTCCCTGACAGCCTTCACAGCCACACTGACATGTCACTTTCTGCACTTTCTGTTCCGGGTCACTGTCAGGGCTGTGGGAGTAGTTCCAGGTCAACTCAGTCCCCGCCTTCACCACTCTGCAGGAAAATATAGAAAAAGCACAATCTGCTGTTGGTACTGATATATCAACCCAATCGCGTAGTTTTATCACAAAATCATTACCCATTAAAAAGGGACTATTCCGGACACTTACTTGCTGGTGAAGAAGGCGATGACGGGGAAGTTTGGATCATGAGAGTCAGTGAAGACGTTCTGCACAAATAGGTTGGGGTCGCAGCTGTGCTGTAGAGACAAAATGTCAGAGGTTATGAGTGGGTGGGTTAAAGAATGGGAGTAGATAGTCACACCGTCATACACCTACATTTATGAACCTTCCCACGTTCCCCTCCTTCGTGGCATCTAGGTAATACAGGTGCTCCATAGGGTTCTGCTTTGGGCCCAGTTTTTTGGGGCTTGTGCTTGTGGACACAGACAGCTTCACATCCACTTCTTTCATGTCTGGTTGGGAATTCAGCTGTGGCTTCTGTACCCCATTCTCTTGCTCCAGACCCTCTTCAACCTCCATGCCTGAAGAAGGAAAAGTGTAACAGGAAAGAAAATAAGTTAGACTGCATATTATCTAGGCACCCACAATGCCTCGTTTCTCAATGTTCATCATTGGGAACCATAGCCTGGTTAAACCAGTGGAACAATGCTAGGCTAATGGCCCCATGAAGCCCCCTGAAGCATCCGTTGGCCCAGTTTCCAGTACCTGTGAGAGGTTGGACTGGCAGGGAGCTCCCCACCAACACGGCTTGTATCTGTGGAGAAAGCTCCACCCCGGGCCTCTGGATAACGGGCACATGAAGCCCGTCAGGAGGTGAGGAGGGGGGCGAGGGCTCCAGGGTCTCTGCAGGCGCTCGTCCCTCCCCTGCCGGCGCCAGCCATTCATCTACCACCTCCACCTCGTCGTCGGAGGGAAGGTCCACCTTCTGGCGCTTGGGTGGGAGGGGCTCGTCGGAGTCCAGTCCTGCCCTGAGAACTACACCTGAAAGGAAGGGAAGTTAATAACGTTTCAGATCCTTGATTTGGATCCACAGTTCAGCCTTTATTAAAGGGATGGTTCTTATGCAAATACAGTGGCTTGCAAAAGTATTCATCCCCTTGGTGTTTTTCTTATTTTGTTGCGTTACAACCTGTACTTTAAATAGATTTTTATTTGGATTTCATGTAATGGACATACACAAAATAGCCCAAATTGGTGAAGTGAAATGAAGAAATTAATTTGTTTGAAAAAATAAATAACTTCAAAAACGGAAAAGTGGTGCGTGCATACGTATTCACCACCTCTGCTGTGAAGCTCCTAAATAAGATCTGGTGCAACCAATTACCTTCAGAAGTCACATAATTAGTTAAATAACGTCCACCTGTGTGCAATCTAAGTGTCACATGATCTCAGTATATAGACACCTGTTCTGAAAGGCCCCACAGTCTGCAACACCACTAAGAAAGTAGCACCATGAACACCAAGGAGCTCTCCAAACAGGTCAGGGACAAAGTTATGGAGAAGTACAGATCAACCAAAAAAATATCTGAAATTTGAACAGCACACAGAGCACCATTAAATCCATTATTTAAAAAATGGAAAGAATATGGCACCACAACAAACCTGCCAAGAGAGGACTGCCCACCAAAACTCATGGGCCAGGCAAGGAGGGCATTAATCAGAGAGGCAACAAAGAGACCAAAGATAACCCTGAAGGAGCTGCAAAGCTCCACAGCGGAGATTGGAGTATCTGTCTATAGGACCACGTTAAGCCGTACACTCCACAGAGCTGGGCTTTATGGAAGAGTTGCCAAAAAAAATAAGCAAACACGTTTGGTGTTCGACCAAAAGGCATGTGGGAGACTCCCCAAACATATGGATGAAGGTACTCTGGTCAGATGAGACAAATGTAGCATTTTGGCCATCATGGAAAACGCTGTGTCTGGCACAAACCCAACACCTCTCATCAATCTGAGAACACCATATTTTTAAATCGGCAGGGACTGGGAAACTGGTCAGAATTGAAGGAATGATGGATGGCGCTAAATACTGGGAAATTCTTGAGGGAAACCTGTTTCAGTCTTCCAGAGATTTGGGACTGGGGCGGAGGTTCACCACCTACTGCTAAAGCAACACTCGAGTGGTTTAAGGGGAAACATTTAAATGCCTTGGAATGGCCTAGTCAAAGCCCAGACCTCAATCTAATTGAGAATCTGTGGTACGACTAAGACTGCTGTACTCCAGTGGAATCAATGCAACTTGAAGGAGCTGGAGCAGTTTTTCCTTGAGGAATGGGCAAAAATGTCAGTGGCTAGATGTGCCAAGCTTATAGAGACATACCCCAAGAGACTTGCAGCTGTAATTGCTGCAAAAGCTGGCTCTACAAAGTATTGACTTTGGGGGGGGGGTGAAAAGTTATGCACGCTCAAGTTCTTGTGTGTTTCACCAAAAAATATATTTTGTATCTTCAAAGTGGTAGGCATGTTGTGTAAATCAAATGATACAATCCCCCCAAAAATACATTTTAATTCCAGGTTGTAAGGCAACAAAATAGGAAAAATGCCAAGGGGGGGAAATATTTTCGCAAGCCACTGTATGTACATTTTCGCTGAACAATAATTTTTAAGCGTACAGGACCAAACTGTCACTTTCCCCTACCTGCGTATGTGCACACGAACGTGCCCCTGTCCAGGTCGTCACGGCAACGCACCCCCCATCCTTTGTTTCCGGTGGGGAAGACCTGCAGCCGGACACGCAGACCCCGCTGAACCACACGGTTCTGGCACATTCCACGGTCACACCCACACCATGGACCGCATTCGTACAGCCTAGCAGACACACAGATACATATCCCATAAGTAGTTGGTAATGGCATGCACTCACCAGGCACAATAGATACACAAAGGACATTAACACAGCCGGATTGCTGACAAGGCCCAGACGCCCAGCCCAACTCACCCTTTAGGCACAGGCTCAGACAGTCTCTGGTGGGAGTAGTGTTTGCCGCCGGGGGTCAGCCGAGAGCAGGCGCAGCTCTCCGTGTCACCACAGCCGTCAGTGCAGTCGCAGCAGCTGGTGAACAGTGGGCCCGAACTGAGGAAACAGCCGTGAGGCCAACGCTCCTTCCTATAGCGGAAGTCCTCCGGCCTCACTCCTTCCTCCCGCAGGCACAACTCCACCGGCGTTGGCTCTGACCCCCGGCTCAGATCCCTCTCGGCCAGCCCGGGTGGGCGCCACTGCGGTGGCCGCAGACACTCCAACTGCACCAGGGGGTCAAAGGTGAAGTCATCCACCTGCAGAACACCGTGACTCTCCGTGGCAAACAGAAAGCATAGCACCTCCCCTGGGGTGCAGAGACTCAGCCCACATGGAGCCTTGTAAACAACGCCCCGCTCCGTGACCTCAGAGTCCAACTCTGCACCCTCAGAATTCTCAGAGCCCTCCCCCTTAGAGTCTGGTTCAGACCCATCACAATCGGTCTCAATCCCTGTAGTGAGAGGTGGGGTGGGAGCACACTGCCGCTGGAAGGAGCAGAGTAGGGGGATCCTGAGAGGGTTGTGGCCCCGGAAGTGGTGTGCGGACGGGGGCAGGTGGGGCACACAGGCCTGGCTGCAGGTATGGAGCTGGTAGGGGAGCTGGAGGGGCAGCAGGGGAGCCGTGAGGTCCTCTCTGTTGGGGTAGAGGGGCGACAGGGGGATGATGGAACCATCGTAACGGAGGGGTGAGGGAGGGGAGACGGGCTCTGTCTGTTGGGGGGGCAGTGGAGTCTGGGGGTCGTCAATATCAGGGACTGAAACTGTGAGGATTTCTGTGTGGTGGAGACAGATGTTGGGAAGATGTTAGGCTAGCAGCAAACTGAGATATTGGGATAGCTCAGAGACCACGTTTGGATCCAATCAATCCAATACTTTAATGATATACTGGGCGTGAAGTAGGCTGTGTACCTGCACCAATAACCACCTCCACAAAAGACTCATTCCCAGTGGCAGGGGCTGTATTTGTAGCTGGGGCTGTAGTTGTAGCTGGGCCTGTAGTTGCCGGTGTCACAATCAGCCCAGAATCCAATAAAGTAATCATATTCATCCCCTGTACATATTCTAAAACAAAAACAGAACAATTATTGCATCAATGGCCAGTATGTGTGTGTGTGTGTGTAATGTATATGTACCTCTGTCTGTAGCAGTGCAGGTCTTGATGGCATGCTTCAGGTGTGTCAGATATTCATACAGCTCATCAAATGCTTGTTCCACATCCACCTGTACCCAGAATGACTTCGCCCTCGCTGAAATCAGAGAAAACAATGTCAGGAACAAATCATTTGCATGATGATCTCCAACAACAACTGGTTCCATCTTTCAATCTGGATGAGATGTATGTGAAACTAGAAACAATATAACGGTGTAAGTGAAAATTCCTCACCAACTTCTGTTTTCTCTGACCCATCCATTTTCAATATTGATGGATGGTCAGCTGGTTATGAATTCCTCGGATACCTGCTAAGAAAATGTGCAATTGGCTAAGCACATAGTCAATATTATGCCGGATATACAGCCTACCAAAGACCAATCTATATTGTTGGTATCCAAAGTCGATGGCCTAGCTAGTACTACCAGCTAACGTACACCAGTAAGGATGTTGTAAGTAACAACGTTAGCTAGATCTCTAGCTATCTTTGCTATGCTGCATGCATTGATTTCAGGAAGCTGCTTGCAAAAATCATCATTATACAAGTGTCGACACCAATTTACAGTTCGTTCAAAACATAAGCTAATGTACCTACTGCCTTATCTATTTAACCCTGATGGTATCGAGACATTTTACTTTGTCTACTTCCATTGATGACTGTCGAATACCCACAATGCACTTCACTATTTTGTTCATATAGAAGACAAATCCAACATATTACCGATCTGCAAATCCACAGATGAGTAACAAAGGAATGGGAATCAGATGAATTGACCAATTTTACATTCGCTTGAGTCAAACGTTTCAATATTTAATGTCTCCTTTTTAAAACTGAATATATATCTATTCTCCATTAGCTTTTCATGAATTGACCCCGTTGAAAAGTGAGACAGTTAAATTTCACTACGAATATGAAACATTCTTCAACTTTAATGTTCGTCATCTTGCAAGTTGAGGGACTTATGTACAGTTGGCGAGAGTTGATTGTCTGACGGTTACAATATGTCAATTGGTAGTTATGTCAAACTCTGGTTATGCAGCCGGCTATTTTCTAGGTCTATTCATTAGAGCAAAACGTTTTGCAACGGAAACGTTTTGCAACGACAACGAGTTTCTTATTGGACAAGTTTAGGTAGTCCCTCCCCGTTTTGGTCCGTTTGGTGTCAAGTCAATACGACCCTGTGTAGTTTTGAAAACACAGCAATAATGAATTTACTCAAGTTCTATATCGAAATTATTATGGGCATTCTGGTGTTCATGCATGCAGCTGAAACTACTACAATAGGGTGAGGATCATTCTACAATTTGACATTTCTACGGTAGGACCGCATATGTTTCTTAAACCACTCTAAACAATGTCAAGGAATTCTGTCCTGTCTATGTCCACGTTTGGACTCTTTATTACAGCTCGCATAACGTTACCTATATAGCCCCCTGGAGCACCAGTAGCCACAGGGTAACCCATCTGAACATAGACTACTATTATTATTTAAATATACATGTTTTTGTGTTTGATTTCTGAAGTAACACCACCAGTCTCTAGCCGAGATGACCCAGGTGCGAAGGTCGGTGGGAGAGGCGCTGTGGGGAATGTGTGCCGCCGACGCCATGTCCGTGCCCGTGCACTGGTACTACAACATCGATGACATCAAGAGAGATTTTGGAGGATGGATCACCGGCTTCAACGCACCCAACAACAGACACCCGTCCAGCATCCTCACCCTCTCCAACTCAGGTATGTTAACATCACCCTTTACTGAATTTGAAAATGAGTTGTTTATTGGTCATGAATTATGACATGAGTGTTTGATATATGCAGGAGCATTCATTCTTCACCTGATGTTCATCAAACTGGCAATAGGTACATTGAAACATTTAGAGTTAGTCCTTCATCTGTTGTCTCTTTCCCTCGGGTCCATAGCGGGGAGCGGTCGCACTGCATGGTCCTCTGGTGGGAACAGACCCCATGTTGTGGGTAGCGTAATCCTCCATAACAAGCTCAAGTTCTGGAAGGCATCAGGCGGATCGGTCCACTATCACCAAGGTGCTCACTTAATTTCAGTTCATCTCACGAATGAATGTAACTAAATGAAAAAAGTACCTGTCTATGACCTTGGTCTGTATACATCTTTAAAAGCGGTTCTGTAAGGAAAATAATTATTAACAATACATATGATCAATTATTCATTAAAGTATACCTCTACATCTCTGTGCAGGTCTCCAGGCAGGTGAGAATACCCTGAATGCCATCTGCTCCCTGAGGGTGGCACAGGCCCTGACAGGGGGGAAGTTTGCCAGCGTGGCAGAACCAGCGGCGAGGGGCGCGGTGCTGGCTGATTACGTACACTTCATGACCCCGCCAGGAACACATGGAGACACCTACGCAGAGTCCTTCCACAGAGCATTCTTCTCCGACTGGCAAGACCCCAGACCCACTTCCTCCAGCAAGGTAATGCACACGCACATGCATGCATACATACGAGGTTACACACCTAACCAGACAGTGTCTCACAGTTTGTCTTGTCTATGTGTTCCAGGTGTTACGTTTGTGTGTCTTGTCTATGTGTTCCTGGTGTTACGTTTGTGTGTCTTGTCTATGTGTTCCTGGTGTTACGTTTGTGTGTCTTGTCTATGTGTTCCAGGTGTTATGTTTGTGTGTCTTGTCTATGTGTTCCAGTTGTTGGAGTTTGTGTCTTGTCTATGTGTTCCAGGTGTTGGAGTTTGCAGAGCAGCGCTACCAGCAGAAGATGAACGTGTCAGTCCCCGACAGCCAGCTAGACGCTATTGGCTGCCTCCCCATGGCCATCCCCTTTGTGCTTCTCTCTGCCACAGCCAATGAGGACCAAGCTGCAAGAGTTGCACCCCACCCCTTTTTGGAATATTTGAATAGGACAATCTCAATTGCATTTTCTTCATCCTTCTCTCCTTGCCTCATCTCAAAACCCATTGGATGAGAAGGTCAGAGGGGAGGGACCGTTGAACTTCTCATCTAATGGGTTTTGAGAAGGAGACGAGAACACAATAAATTAAGATTTTCCCAATGAACCTCTCTCTCTCCCCCTCTTTTACTGTCCTTTCTCTCTTCCTCTCCCAGGTGTCTGCAGCGGTAGAGTTTGTCCGGCTCACCCACCCCCACCCCAAGGTGGAGAAATATGTGACGCTGTACGCCCGAGCCCTCCATGCCACTCTGAATGGGGCGTGTCTGAAGCAGCAAGCGGAGGCCGCCCTCAAGTCACCCGAGCTGGACGCATGGGACACTTGCAAGCCCTACATACAGAAAGCAGCCAGGTTTCCAACCTCTTCTGCAGAGGGGCTCAAGGTTCACCAGAGTGCAGTGGAAATGCTTGGCATGGCCTGCTACACCCGAGGTGTCTATCACTCTCTCTCTCTCTCTCTTCTCTTTGTCTACCTATCCACAGCAGTGTCATTTAGTTCCATTTAAGTGTGTGATGCAAGTGTCCACTGAGTCTAATAGAAGTTTGTGTGTCCTTTATAGGTGCCCTCAGTAGTATGTTCTACCTAGCACACGAGTTTCACAGTGACCCTCATGAAGGGATCCTGGCAAACACCAATTGTGGCGGTAAGTTTGTTTGTTTGCATGTGGTGCCAATTCATCTGTTTTAAGGTGTGTGTTTTGAGAATTGTCAGTCTAAAGTGTCTGTGTGTCCTTTTCAGGAGAGAACTCCAACAGAGGTTTTGCTTTGGGGGCTCTGCTGGGGGTGAGGGCAGGGTACACGGTGGATCTGTACCCCAGGAGTGGAAGGATGGATTGAGGAATGCACAGGAACCCATCCATGAAATACTAAAGATGTTCTGAGACTGCCCCCTATAGGACATAAAGCGCGCATCATAGCACTGACACACATACCTTACCTCCGTTTGGTTGTTGTAACTCATAACAACATCTGTGTACATATGTTTGTTGATTTTGACCCTTATATTGGCCTTGGTATTCACATGCTAGTCGTTGTATGCACAAAAAGGTACCTTACAATGAAAAAGATTACTATGCACAAATAATTACCTTGTGTAAAAGTGCTTATTTTCCCAATTTTACTCTTAAGGCCTTCCAGGTTTGCCTTGGTTTACTCCCCAGCTGAAAGCTCAGTTATCTCTCTCGACCACACTTCAAGTAACTGTTCACAGCTGTGTCTCCATTAAATATATTTTAGAGATCAGTTGGAGTTTACGCACTAAAGGCGTCCGCATACATAGGTTCGGTTTGCTCCTAGCAGAACTCGGCCAGGCGAAGTGTACGTCTGTGCTCGCATACTCCCTTAAAATACCTTCACTTGAAAAATTAGAAAGAAGTGGAAATATTACTGTTTGTACCTCTTGAGACGCCATAGTCAGTACACGTCCTCAAAATAGTCTCAATTAATTTAAGAGAAATCTGTAAATCATTTTGCGTTTTTGCTGAGGAGATCGTAGTTGCGCAATTTTACATCTAAGATTTTTGGTGCAGTATTTCTTAACATCTGCATGAAAACTAGTCGTCTCTCGTTGAATGACAACGTATTGTTGACCAATCACCGACGAAGGGGCGTAGACTTCGGCTACGGAACTTTGACAAGCCTCAAGAAAAGCATGTGTGATGAACAGCCGGGGGGAAAACCCTGCCGAACAACCAAAACGTCACAGAATTTCATCAGAATATATGCGCGATCTGTTTCGACTTGGAATTATACCGTAAACTTTAAAGTCATATCGAGTTTGAGTTGAAGAAGAAAAAGTTAACATTTTTTAAAGTACTGTAATGACCCGGCTGGGTCATAAAAGGAAAAGAGACGGACTCTAGGTGTGCAGGTCAGAACACAGGTTTATTCCTAAACTGGGCTATTGTTCAGGCCACAGCCCACGCCGCTAAATGCCGAACGTACACAATTATACCATGTCGAGTTAAGGGTCACTCCCATAGGAACAGATCAAGGCCCCGAACAGAAAGAAAGAAAGATGAGACAGTAATCCCTATTTATGCATTTCCAAATCCCGCGGGATTACCCATCATACCCCCCCAACCTTTCCCTCTGTCCTGACATATTTAACCCCTGCTAGTAGCCATGAGAACCATAACACACCCACAAACACAGAACACAATACCGGGTCGTTACATAGCCCCCCCCCCTTTCTAAACCCTAGCCCCTAGGGTTACACAACAAAATCCTTAAAACGACCCGGAGGTCGCATCAGTCTCTTGGGCCTCCCCGTGTCATTTCCAGCGCCCTCCGAAGAAGCAGCCCCCATCCCAGGTTGCGCTAGAGTCTCCTCGTTAGACTGTTCCCGTGGGCTTACATCAGAGACCTCACTCCCATTTCCTACCGTTTTCCTCCCTCTGTAGGGTGCCAATCGGTCCCGGTGGACCACCACCTTCCTGCTCCGTGGGGGGACCTCCACCCGGTACGTCACCTCCCCACTCTCTCTATCACCAGACACGGCCCTACCCATGCACTGTCCAGCTTTGGGCACCGCCCCTTCTTGCGAGTGGGGTTGTGAAGCCACACACATTCTCCCGCTCCAAAGTGCCTCCCCCTAGCGCACGAGTCGTAGTGGCGCTTTTGGCGCACCCCTGCGTTCTCGAGTTGCTCTCTTGCGAAGGTGTGAGCCGCTTCTAACCGGTTCTGCAGACGACACACATAGTTCGGGCCAGACAAAACCGCGTCGTCATTATCAGGAGGGTGGCCAAACGTCAGTTCGGCTGGGGTGCGCAACTCACGACCTAACATTAGTAGCGCTGGGGAGCACGCAGTCGATTCTTGAACAGCCGACCTACATGCCATAAGAATAAACGGTAAGTGGGTGTCCCAATCTCGCTGGTGTTTTGAGGTAACGATGGCCAGCTGCTGTGCTAATGTTCTGTTAAATCTTTCCACCAGCCCATCACTCTGGGGGTGAAGCGGAGTAGTGCGCGTCTTCTCCGCGCCTAACCGTCTACACAACTCTGAGAACACCCGTGACTCGAAGTTTCTCCCCTGGTCGCTGTGAATAGACTGTGGCACCCCAAACCGACTGATTATTCCCCCCACCAACGCATCAGCTACTGTCTCTGCCTCCTGGTCTGGGAGAGCGTAAGCCTCCGGCCACTTGGTGAAGTAGTCCATAGCGGTTAGAATCCACCTGTTACCGCTGTCTGTGGTTGGAAACGGCCCCACTATGTCTACCCCCAGTCTCTCCATGGGCTCCCCTACTGGGAATTGTTGTAGGAGGGCGTGTGACTGACCTGGAGGTCCTTTTTTAGCAGCACACTCGTCGCACTGCCTACAAAAGTCCTCAACATCCCTCCTGTGCCTGGCCCAATAGAAGCCTTTACGCACGCGCTTTAACGTTTTGGAGACCCCAAAATGCCCTGCGCCAACTCTCCCATGAAGCTGCTGTAACACGCTCCCCTGCAGCCTTTTGGGCACCACTACCTGCCACGTAATTTCTCCAGTCGCTGACTTTTTCCACCCCCTCTGGAGCATCCCTCAGCCACTCTAAGGACTGTGAATTTAGCCCACAGTCCCTTGGTGACTGGTGATAGAGGGGCTACTTCCCCCCACGGCGGTCGTCTTCTCTCTTCCACCCACCGCAGCACAGGACGCAGCTCTGCGTCCTCCTCCTGGCGACGCCTCCACTCCCCAACGTCCACAGCCTCAAGCTCCCGGCACTCTGTCACCCTCAGCTGACTCACCGTGGCGGTGACTCCCTCCTCCCTGCACAGTTCTCTCTCTCGCTCCACCCGTTTGGCGCAGTACCCACAGCCATCCTCAGCACACGGGCGGCGGGACAAGGCGTCTGCATTGCTGTGGCGAAGGCCGGCTCTGTGCTCCACCTGGAAGTCGTAGGGTTGCAGCTCCTCCAGCCAGCGGGCAATCTGACCCTCTGGCTCCTTGAAGGAGAGAAGCCACTGCAGGGC